>NC_090866.1:6132500-6290000 GCF_024217435.2 Syngnathus scovelli | reverse complement strand
TTTCACTTCCATCAAATTCATCCTTTTGTGGCTTTTTTTACACGTAAGGTGAGGAGAGGGATAGATTTAATTTCGGTTTTATGAACAGCTCCTCGTATGGTCGAAATGAAAGAACGAGCGGCGGTGTTTTATTATCTTTCCTGGGGCGGTGCATCGTTTCGCTGCTAAATAATTCCAACATGGAGGAATGAGTTGTATCGGGCAGAATACACTGGATTTTCAATGTTACGTGGTCAGACACCCAATCAAATTTCAAAAAGTCCTATCATGATTTCCTTTGCTGGCCAACTAATTAGAAGTCGAACTTGAAAGAGTTGCGAGGGACACAGAAGATGAGAGCGGCAAGAAAAAAAAAAAATCATCATTCCGTTCATTAGTGGTGAAAGTGTCCAAATTCTGGCTCTACTCTGGAAAATGAGCACATCAGAAAAGGCTTGCTGCGAAGTAAACAACAGAGCATCTGTGTTCTTGGAGATGCAAATGCACAGCCAGGAGGGCCGCGTTCCAAACTCCAACCAGAAAAGGGGGGGGAACAAATTGGAATGTCATCGGAGGGAGATGGGTGAAAATTGGCTGAATACAAGCATGAAGTGCATTTTTGGAACTAATCTGTGACCTTGTACTATCGTTGCTATCAGACAGAGATAAATCCTTGTGTCCCAGCTTTCCGTACTCTTTTATTTGCCCTGTCATGGAAATAAAAGGCCTTATTTAGATGCCAAAAATTGCTCTGCATCAAAATTGTCAAAATGTCTACCTATCGTCAAATGGCACAGGTGAGAAAATCTCCCGGGAAAAGGAGTCATCCCTGTTGCCTTCATGGTCACACTACTTATCATCGTAATTGAGAACATAATCCTTTTCCCCATCAAAACCTCCCCTCGTGATAACGAGCCCATTTGCCGGCACGTTGGGCGTCATTACTCATGCTGTAACATTAGTATGATTAGCATGTCGCGACACGCTTCCTCACTAGCATCAATCTATGTGCCATTATTACCGCGACTGTCCTCGGCGTTATTGACGTGGAGTCAGAATGTCTGGGAGCGCTTTCAGATGGCGCTTTGGTCATGTGAGGTCTATTTATTTGCCTTCCCGACAAACTTTCCCATTTATGTTCTTCGGGTAACTATTCTACCGCTTTGTTATCCTCGGGCACCTCTCAGCGAAAATTGTCATCATGGGTTCTTGGCTCTGATGCTTCCGACAAGATACAGGTAAGTGAATTTCACCATGAAACGAAGAGGAAATGTTGGTGTAAATAACCGGCGGGCAAACGAGAAGAAAACAAACAAGGGCGATGGCGACTTGCACTGCTATTTATGAAGGAGCTGAGAAAACAAAGCAGTGCTATGAAATCGATCGCTTCCTAAATCACAACAAAGACATCCACGAGAGGCTCCTGGCACAATTCCAAATCGTGGAAACCAACACACACAGACAAACACACACACCTTGTGGGTAAACACACGCCCACTGACAAAACAACAATGCAAACCTTTGGCTCACACACACGCGCACAAACACACATCTCGTAATCATCATTCCTGTCACATACGCAAACATACACACGCTGACAACTTCCCTTGCTGCCACCCAATCACATGAAAGAAAACGCCCGCCCGCACACTTTCCCAATCCCTCACGCTAAATAAACAACTTAAATATTCAAGCCGTCTATTTTGTCGTCTATTGCGCAACACATCCTTTAGCCAATAACTCCGCGGTTGTTTCGGCGACAGTTACTCAAAAGTCACGCCTGGAGTAATAGCCACCGAGCTCATTTGCATCTCATTTACATAAACCGCGTGAACCTGCTGAAGTTTGATCGTACTTGTTTGTACATGGCAGGCTTTCACTCCACGGAGACTTGCTCTATTTACGCCAGTGGGTACCTTGCCAATGCTGACTCGGCAATTTGCATCATGTGTCTGTCACTCGGGCCGTTGAGAAGATGCTAGCTCAGCTTATTTTTGGCCACCAAGGGGAAACACTTGATTCATCTACACTGGGTCATCTGCATGGACTACCACCAAGAGGCTGCATGGTGGCTATTTTCTCTTGAGGGGGAGAAAAGGAGGCTCTTGATGGCCAATCAATACCCAGCAAGGATTGCACTTAGCAACAGTGAAGGACGGAATAACACTGTGTAGTGTTTGCCTATTTTTTATAACGATGCTTCTTTTGTGATGTATTGATCATCACGCTTGGTGATCATTTGACGGTATATAAGCAAGAAGAATAGAATTGGATTTTTTTTTCATGTTTACGGTTTTGCACTCGTGAAGAAGCAGAGAGTCTGAACAGATGCATATTATAAATCTCCGTCACCAACGGGAGCTGCGATGAAACATCAATAAGATGCTCCTTCGTTGACTTATGACCTACTTCGGTGCTCTGCGCTATTATATATAGCATTAGCAATGGCGCTAACGTTTGTTTTGATACATGTTACTATTTATCGGAATGGGGAAATTGTTGTTTTGGTTTTCTGTAACTTTAATAAATTAAAAATCTTGGATCTGCAACAAATTTGAACGTGTTTGCACCACCGCTCCACAAACTTTAATGGAAATTGGTTTTATGCAAACAAGCACACTAACAAGGCAACAAAATCTCAAAAGATGTGTCAAACCGATTTAATAAAAAGAAAATAAGCATCAAGCTATTGCGGGAAATCCTTTTTTTTTTCAATTGAATCAATGAACCACAAGCCTCATTCAAAGTAAACTGCACCAAATATTTTGTCATTGCCTTGAAATTCACAAAAGCAAACTATGGAAAGAATTCTTTGTAACGGAAACCTCACACTTATTCGCTTCTTCCGCTTCCACAGAGAAATGGTGATGAAGCACTCACTTATTCACCAGTGGTAAGTCCAAATCGATTCCCGGCCGCTGACGAAGATTCCCATTGACAATTTGATGTCATTTGCTTTAACCCCGGTTTCGCAATCCCACCCCTGAGGTTCAGCCACGAGCCTGGTCGTCACCAAAATCCTTCCTATTGACTGTGACTCACACTTTGTCAACACTTGCATGCTGTCGCCCACAGCTGGGTCTACACCTGTTAAGTGAAGGACTCTCACGGGAGTCTCCTCATCATCAGCATGAATAAGTATGTTACTTTAGAAGGAGACTTGCCCATCTCACTAGGACCGTTTCACTCGTAAACCTAAAGAGGATAATTTATTTTTATTTTTTTGCTCAATTGCATTTAGTGGAAATGCTACAACTGTAATATTGGCAAAAATAACTCTTAATCAATTCTATAAGGTGAGGGGGGGAAGGGGCGGGTCTTCATTAATAGACAATGAAGCTAAATGAAATTGTAGTTGGTTGTAACAGTAAATCTCACGAGACGGCCTGCTTGGAAAATATCTACGTGTGATTTCCTTGAAGGAGATTGTAAGCATCTTTAGTTTAGTTTTTTTTTTCCTCAATGTTTTACCAGGTAATCCAATTGAGAACACTTTCTCATTTACAATGGCGACCTAGTTACCTCCCATCAGACTGAAACGTAATTAATTAGTGTTTTGTTGACTTCTTGATCTTCGGCTTCATGCATACAAGAACGGAATCTAATATTGTCCCTGGAGGGGACAATCAACTTATAGTCTTTCTATTTGACATGTTTGGAATTTTCATTACATCATTGCAACTGACAGATGAGTCGTGCCGGGGCAGCCGAAGACCCCCCCCCACCTCCTAAAAAAATATGTCTACTTTCCCTTTCCCCAAGCTTGATGTTGTCCTGGAGACCCGTGCTCTGAAACAAACACACATCCAAACTCGCACTCCCTGACGTGTTTACATTTTCTCGTTAGAACCTCTGACTTGAGGGGTTTGGAATGTGTGCTTTATTTATGTGCCACTGCCCACGGCAATAACCCATTTATCTTTCACTACCCCTTGCCTTGCTTCTTCCCTGAGGAGGCTTTCTGGACGCGCACGCGTAGCACACGCGCCGTTTCCCCCAGCCGCCTGCTTGCCAATCATCTGCTTATGAATATTCATGAAATCATCATGACGTTGCTGCTTTGTGAACTGCAGGAAGTAGCCACCATATTTGTTCTCTTTATATGTTCCCCATGAATCCTTCCATAAGTGAGACGTATTAAGGTTGGCAAGGCTGATTATTATTAGTTGGATGATTATTTTCCAATTCTATAGTTACTCAATTATCATCAGGCCCGAGCTGAGAACATATTGCAATTATATTCACATTCTCCAGGGTAGGCAATAAACACTATCTTTAAATGAAAGCTTATTAGAATGCAGGGCATGAAAAAAGGTGCAAAAATGAACTTTTGTTTCTTTCTGCAGTTTGGAGATAAATAGCCGCATTATTTGTAGGTTTACAGCAAATTGCGATTGTGGGTACTGTGGCTTGGAGAATCTAACGACCTTAATAATCGGGGGGGGTGGACCCTGTTTGATGGTATCCCACTGATCCCACACACAACGGACATCACAAAGTTTGACAGACAAAAGCTTCCTCGAGCAACAAGATAACGACCCCAAACATACTGGAAGTACAAGAAAGGACTTGTGGATTGATTTGTACTGTCTAGCAACTCCTTCTTTCTTTTTTTTTTTAAAGTTGATTCCTTCTCACTACCCTGTTTCCTACCTAGCATCACCTCCTCGAGCTCACCAAAAATTGGACGACAGGCATTGCTGACAGCAATTACGAGGTGTGTCAGAATTCACGTGGCAGCGCGACAGACACCCTTTTACACTTTTTTTAATTTCCCATTTCCAGACCCCCCCCCCCACACACACATTGGTGGTACGTTCGCAGAATGTAACCAATGATTAAAAATGGGATGAGACCAGATACGAATGTTTTTGCCCTTGAGCTCGGCGCCCTTTTACTGAGCGTAAAGATTAATTTTGCCTCTAGGGATGGCGAGGAATATATTTTTGCATCATTTGATAACTACATTGGTAGACATAATGCTAAGCTATAAATAGCATTTCCCGAGGCCAAATATGACAACAGCGGTCTTGATTAGCATCTGAGATTAATATCTAAAAGAACATCCTAATTAATTCCGTCTCCGTGTCAAATAAACACAATGATTCATCACAATGAGGCGGATCCACCCATAACCTTACAATTTATTTCTCTAATCTCTTTTCCATTTGCTTTTGGATGTTGAGTACAAGGACACAACTCGGGTGATGGATGGCGTCATGTCGCGACCTTAGACAGGAAGCACGACTCCAGCTACTTGGGCCAGAAATGCAAATAGAACAGGTGAGTGGTTGGACTCTGGATTCAAGATGACTCAAAGCATGGAGGCCATGTTTTATGTTTTTTTGTTACTTAATGTGATTTATATAGCTATCATTGCTAACTGCTAATGTACAATTGATATTTCCATTCACGCTACAAAAATACCATTGGGCATATTTGCTAGAATGAAAAACAGTATGTCTCGCATTATCTTCCACGAACCAAAAAAAGGCACACTGCTATTTTTCTTCTGCTGACATTTTGATGGACACATTGGTCTCTTCCCCAGAGTCAAAATTGCTACAAGTGGTCTTATGTCATCCTGTGTGAGTCAGGAAGTGGCCTTTACCAACAGACAGAAATATTTTCTGTCTTACACTTTTCTCCTCTGGGATCCATTCTAGTGTTAATTATATTCATGGCAGAGTCTGCGTTCCAACTATGCTTGTTATTGTAATGAGCAGGTGGGAAATGGAACGTGGATTTTTTTTTTTTCTTTCCCCCGCATTGTGCACAAGTGTGAATGTATTAATCACATAAAGTTCAAGAGCTCAATAAAACTTACGACCTAGGGAAGGTTTTTGATTCATTTCCCAATTTTTGCAGGTGAGAATCTCTTGCGGAGGCAGAATACTTGCATACTGCAAGCATAACACAAAATAAGGCACTGCTACCTTATCGGCTGCACTGTTTCTATAATAATGCAAGATAACGTCTCATAATGAAATAGCCTGACTGGCACAGTGCCCCCTCCCAAAAAAATAAAAAAAAATAAATAAATAAATGGAGATAAACTGGAGTGCAGGCAACATCTTATTGACCCACATCCATGGTCAACATCACTAATGCTCTTCCGGTAAATGGGAGAAAATATCTGCAGCCAGGTTCCATAATCTTAATGAAAACCTTCAAAGGAAATTATATTAATGGAACAGCAACGCTCTCCGCTATCTTTTTTTTTTCCCAGTAAATTACCAGCAGCTTGAACAGACTGCATTTTGTTTTTTTCCCGAGACAGTCCATTTTTTTTCTTAGCTATTCGATATTCCAGACATTGTGTGTTTTGGAAATAAAAAGTGTCAGCAACTACACAATGATGGAAAAGTTTTAGATCAAGGGAGATATACGACAGCAAGTGAGAAAGGGAGTTGGAGAAGAACATCCAAAATGATCTCCAAAGTTAGATGTGTGAAAGAATGACAAGGGGTGCTCCTGAGAGCGATAAAGGGAAGGGGATGGAGAGTCATGGACACAAAATTGCGAGCTTCCATGGCGAGCCGGCTGCTCAGGGAGAACCAATCTAATCAGGCGTAATGGAGCCAAAGTTCACTCCTACTAAACTGATGTGACCACAAGTAGGAGACATCCAGCCAAGAAAACACTCATGGTAACAAACATCAACAGATGGTGCGTTTAAATATCCATAAAAAATAAGGGTTATTCAGATTTGGGTTGAATTTTACGAAAACGTAGACGATTTCTTCCGAATCCAGAAGTCAACTGGGAAAAGTAACAGAGAAAAATGAGTGGATGGATGGATTGAACTAATGACTTCAGCTCTCTCACAAGTTATTCGCCAAATGGAGTCAAAGGTCTGATCTGGGATGACACAGCATCACACATCTGAGCTGTTCAATTTCAGCAGGTCGCCCTTGAAAAAGAAAAAAAAAAAAAAAGCGGCCAAGCTATTAATGAAATGATGGGCCGGCGATTGGTTTAATTAGTCTAAGTAAGCCCAAAGCACATTTTACTATTAACCCTCATGACTGAGGAACCAGAGACAATTCATTAATGCTGATTCCTGGCGAGGCTTCCCTGTATGATGTTTTTTTTTTTTTTTTTTTTTATATAAATGCGCTGCACTCAAGGCTGCACTTGTGACTCTGCTAACATGTGTGCTATAAAGCTGGTAGTCTGGAGCTTTATAGAGTGGTCATGACATTTAAGTGGCTGGAAAAAAGAAAAAGCTCGGATTGAAGGACACGCATCTGTTGGAACGTGGCATTTATGTTATTAAATAACTAAAACTGACGGTGTTCCTCTGAGCTCAATCTTCAGGCCCATCCAGTTTGTGCTCTCAGCGATGACATCAGCAAATGTATGAAATACATTCACTGACTCCATTTCAAGGCTCACTTAAGTTTAATGCAGGAAAAAAAAAAAAAAAGAGGTCTAGTTATAAAAGTATTAATTGTTGCCCACGACAGCTTAGCTCCTAAAGTAGCCACCTGTTAAGGTTCTCAAAAATGTGTCCCAAGATGAGAACCTTATTCCGATCAGGCCATTTTGATGAACACATTAAAACGTAAAAAGATTTTTAACATGAGCTACATATGGACGTTGGGGGATATTCGCTTTCTGATTATGTACGACTTATTGAACTGTGTGACTTCGAGGGTGACATTTTTCCGTCGCTCACGCTCGCTATTGACAAAGCAAAGCCTTTGGACGCCCTTGTGGGGAAATGTAGCTACAGTCACGGGGCAATGAGGAAAAACTTTTAAAAGTATGCATGATAATCATTATATGCTCCCTCAAGCTAAAGTACAGAGTAAAAATAACTCCTGTCAATAGTCCCGGGGTTGGCTATTGTATCTGCTCTCATTGTGACTAATGATCAGCGAGGTGCAGCACAGCAAAAATAAAAAAATAACTTGTTCAATATGGAAGCGGGCACTCATCCACTTAGTGTTTACAGGTCCACCTGTCAGACGTTATGAAATAAATTAGATTGAAAGCACCACAGCAAGTTAGAAATAGCTTCAGAACCGTAACCGAAACACTAACTTGCTGAAAAAAAAAAAAAGGTATTTTTTTTTTTTTTTTTAGAAATGACAATCTACCTGAAGGGACTGTAACTGCTCAAAATTGACAGACCACACTAATAGCTTAAGTAGCAGCGCCGAACATGGCTGGAGGCCCAGATGGAGGTAGTTGGGATAGAAAAAAAATCAATGGGTCCCCACATCCATTACCGGCACAGGAGATGAAGAGTAGAAAGAGGGACAGAAAGATGAAGAGGGGCACCGAAAGCTCAACAAAGCAACATTAGTCAGGCTGACGGAAGAAGCAGTGAGGTTGGAGGCAGCCATGTTGATTGTAATCAGGCTCAAGAAAATCAACTTGACGGCGAGCTGATTAAACGTTCTTCAGGTATGTTATAAACCTTCCATTTTGCGTTATTTGAGTTTTTCTTTAGCCTTGTTTTGTCACCTGTCGGATTTGTGTCATATTATTAGCTGAATTTGGCAGTCGGCTTGTGAGTTTCCCCAGAGGAGAGCTTTACCTAGTTGGCACTGTCATCATTATTCCAATTTATTATTATTCCAATTTAATACTGCAAATTGCCTTTAAGCTTCTTCTCCTTCTGTTGTTTATTTTTAAGATTTCAGTTTGGCTTAAACCAAATCCGGACACGCAATCCTGCCTTTCAAATTTTTGCGTCAATTTTTAATCGTCAATGGAATTAAATGTATTGTCGTTGCACGTAAACTGCAAAGGAAATTCATGTAATATTTGTTATTTATTTATGTTGCCTCAGAGGTGTTCTTGGTAGCTTCCTAATTAGTATTCCGTCCATCCCTTTTGTCTCTGATGGTGCCTTGCTGACATTTGTGCTAGCCGGCGGGCAATTTCAATCTACTGCCCCACAGGTAGGTCAGCAGATGAATCTCGGTTATTATTTTGGTTTTCCTAGCTCACTCTCCCCAAACCACTTTTTTTCTTTTTCAACAAACACCTCTCGCAGAGCCCATTAGAAGAACAAATACAACTCCAGTCGTTCTTTTGAGGGGAAAATCAACACGGCGCAACATCAACAGGAACTCGCCGGAATGTTTCCATAGCAACCAAAACATCACGCGGTGACATTTAAATCAAGGCCACCCTTTTGTCTGTGTGTGTCTGTAAACACAATGTATTTGCCGTTCAGATTAAGTAAATTGTTATTTGTCAGCGACATAAGTTTGTCTACACTCTTTAATTTCCGGTTTTGTCAAATTCCAGATGCTCCACACTGGCAGATTGTTTTCGAAACAAGCCGCCATTCGTGGAAGGTAGCGGGAGGCGGTGCCTTCAACCCACGGAAGTGGCTCAGGTAGTTCAACTCCTCCGCGGTGGAACACCTCGACATGCTCAAATGGTTTGTTTTGCCTCGGAGCACATTGTCAAGAGTTTGTAAGAGATAAGCCAGTGCCAGGAGAGGTTGAGGGGGCGGGGTCATAGGACTGCAAGAACCTAGCAAGAAAAGGACTGCCAGATCCAACATTCATGCGGCAAGAATTTTCCATTCCTTCTATTATATCTCCGATTCTTTCTACAGATGAAAGCAGGTTCAAGCTGAGGACACTCTGGAGAGCATTGTGCTGCTTGCCACATTCTCAGGCTTAGTTGTTTTGGATCCCCTGGAGATCATCTGTCGTCGGATCAGAACCACGGCAGGAATTTGAAGGGAGTGTATATTACAGGTTGTCTTGAAGAACCTGATCTTATTTTCCTTTTGTAAAATTCTTTTTGAGTGCGATTCAAAATTCAGTGCTAATTATTTAAATTACCATTCATTGTTCTTACTTCTATTCTTTACCGTTTAAGATTTCCTGATGTGTGACTTAAAGCCTGTGCTGCCCTTACTGTAGATCCGATTTATTAACGCGGCGAGACTAAACACTTGGAGATGTTGGGCTCAAATGGGCAATTATTTCATTTTGCGGCTCCCATCTGCAGCTCGGATCTAACTTTCTAATTAAGTTTGACTTTTTAACGATGCCACAAGAAATTGGAGACAGCGGTACATCTGTTCTCGCCGCTGCATCCTTGAAGACGTCCCTGTTGGATAAAATATCATCTCAACTTAATCAATTAGCAGAGACAAGTCCAAAGATTTAAAAAAAAAAAAAAAAAAAGAATACTCTTTCCAGGCAGCATCCTTCCAAGTAGGAAAACACTTGACATGTGATAAATGGGATTTGGAAGCGGGATATCGCTCTTTAACTTTTTGGTGGCACTCAAGTCCTCAACGGCTGATTGACTGATGGATTCGGACGCGGCGGGAAATAAAAACACAAAATTCTCACCTCACCCATCAAGCGTTTGTTGATGGATACAGACAACCCGCCACAGGGATTTATGACATTCAGGCCGCTGTGCGATGATATTGCAGATGACATTAAATATATTCGGCTTGAGCAGCACCTCCCATTAATCATCCGTCGAGAATCGGGGGGCTGTCAGGCCACAGTGGGATGAAGAGGGAGAAGCTTCCAAAGCCCTCGCTTTGGATGACCTCCTGTCCGGCGACGCCGCTGGATCCGCCCGGAAACGTCAACTTGTTCTTTTATGCATTTATGAGCTGGCATAGTGTTTTGTGTCTCCGCCTGAGTTATTGTTACACGGCGGCCAAGCACGTCGATCAGCGGCACTCGGGTACGGCGATGCATGGGCCGGGTGACCTTATTGCCACACTGCAAATCCTGCAGCTGTTTTTCAACTGCTATAAAGATTATACACCACGACACAGATAGGAGCTGATAAACAGCGATGCCCCATAAACCTTCAAGCATCTGATAAACCCTTCGCTGTAGGCTGAACGCTTTTCTATGATTGGCTGTTGGGAAATACTTTCACTTTGGTACTGAGACTGGGACTAAATGGATTTGTGCTCATGCGAGGCCACATGTGGTGACACGGACAAGATCGGGTTTCACCATTAGAAGAAAAAAGGGGTGAGAAATGATGGCGGGGGTAAAAGCAAAACAAATCCCTCATTCTCGTTTAGTTTGAGTCTGACTTATTTAAAGACTCCCATTCATGTCTCCCAAATATCAAAGTGTAAAGAATCTGGGCGCTTGGGCGACCTCCTCCTGTGCCACCGTGATGAGTCGGCAGTGGGAGGTGACAGATTAATGGCAAAATGAACAGCGGGCACGCAATTCTTTTGCACTGCATCTCAAACTTCATTATGAATTTTACTCCCGTTTCATTCCTCCTCAATTCATGCTGTTCTGGGGATTATGGTGGCTCAGAACTGCACGGGCGGTCCGGTACAATACAATGCTCCGTTTTCACTGCCTCACAATAAATAAATAAATAAATAAATAAAACCTGGTGCAATGAGGTACTACCTCAAGCACAGTTTTTAAGTGTGCTGAGTTGATGCCAAATGGGTTACCTAAGACGCTCGGGTCTGGGAGGACCCAGGTGGCCCGCCTGCTGTGGAGCAATTTGGAATTCTTTCTTGTTCTGTCCCACCGCTTTACTTATTAATCGATTCCCATCCTGTTGTAGTTTGGCTGCTCATGATGACAGAGCCGTCCCAATTCTGTCACCATAGAAACTCATGCACTGGGCTGCATTTGCCACAAGGAGCTCTGGAGATCCGAAAGGTCCCATCACTCACCACAGGAAGTCGGAATCCAACTCCACAACAAAAGACAAAGTACATTTTCTGACAATTTGCCTATTCTCATTTTACTACTTGTTCCGATTTATCCTGACATGAATACACGACAAGTACCGCAATATTGTCTCCTCTGGGGGATACATTCAAACCCAGAACCTGATTGGAATTTCCATAACAGGACAAGAAACGCTTGCAATTTCCATACTTCAAGAAAAGAAAATCAATCGTGTTGAGAACATCGTTTTAATTACATGCTTCCTCTCTGGGGACTGGTCGCGTGACAAGCTTATGCAAATGTTAGGCTGTCTGACACCGCTGCGGGGGAATACACTTCACACATGTGCCAGGGGACGCACATGCAAAGTGGCCGTCATTCTTATGAATAGACTGCTGAGCACCAAAATATCAACTTGCGCAGTAATCTGTCTTGGCATAATAATATATTATAACTCAGCTAGTTCGACCTGAAATGCCCGCTTCAAAACCAAACGACAGCAATTAGGATGTAGCAATTAGCGTGTAGCTATATAGCTAGCGATGACCGTTTCATACACAGCATACAAATGGCCAAAGAAGCTTAGAAATAATAATTACAAAAAATGTCAGTGTTCTATATCAATAATTAATTTACATTTGCTGATGAAACAACCGCAAAGTTAATGAAAAATGCAATTCCAGCACCCCTCTGCTAATGTGAGCGCACGAGGGGTCTTAATAGGTGCACGATGGAACTCATTTGTATGTATGACAACTTCTCACAAGGTTTAAGTAGGATTTGAGGGCAATTACTTTGGAAGTATGTCTCATTAGTATTCTCTAACTTAGCACCTCGGTGCAAAGAAAAGCTTTTGGGAAGAGCTACTGTACGCCAAGCAGCTTGAGACTGATCAAGGGCACGTTGCCATGGAGGCGGAGCTGTTTGAAGATGATAATCCCGCCCGCTGAATCATGAGTATGAAAAGTGGGGATCAAAAGTAAGGACTTTTCACTCTCCTCATGAACAAAATCTCTAATTTACCTTAATCATCTTAAGCCTCCTGACTCTATTTATTTATATATTTGTTTGTTTGTCTATCTTCCCAAGACCATCCGACATTATTACTTTTGTTTTGGCAGGAAACATTTAAAATCTCTATCAACAATCCCCGAACATCAGTTGCCAGGCAACAAAACATTTTCCAGAAAATTGCGGACAGCAATTCAAGGAGGCCTACTGGGTAATTTCAGGCTTTAAAAAAAAAAAAAAATATTGCATTAAAATGAGCCCCAGTCAAAAGATTAAAATCACAAGACGTGTTAATTACAGTAACTAAATTCTGGCAAGATTGATAAACAGACAAATTAATTTGTACTAAACTGTTTTCTGGGCCGAAAAAAAAAAGCCACCCATTGTTTGTTTAATGAGCTAGGAAGGAGAGAACTGCCTTGCATTTTTCATTGAGTTATATTCTCTCTTACATTCCTGCATTGCTTTATCGCTCATAGCACACACATGATGTTGTGTAAAGTATACAAAGAAAAAAAAATAGAAGCAGCACTCACGTTTGGCTCAGCTCATCCTTGGTTTCTCTTCTTTACAATTACATCCAGTATTCATCATCCTCGTCGGGCCCGGGGAGTGTGTGTGAATGTGTGAATGGATGTTTGGCACACACCTCCCCTTCCAGTTCTGAAGCAAAGAGAGAATTCATTCACGTCACATTCGCTCGCTTTTTACAAGGCAAGCACATCTATATTTTATCAGACGGTTACTCCGAGACTTTTG
The DNA here is from genome assembly GCF_024217435.2 of Syngnathus scovelli. Taxonomy (NCBI): domain Eukaryota; kingdom Metazoa; phylum Chordata; class Actinopteri; order Syngnathiformes; family Syngnathidae; genus Syngnathus; species Syngnathus scovelli. Next base: position 6,276,597 of record NC_090866.1, on the reverse strand, counting down.
GAGTGTAACTTGATTTAAAACCGCATACAGGTGAAAAGTGTGTGTGAGAGAGAGAGGGTGAGTGTGTGAGGGGGGGTTATTACTTCAATTCCTAAGAGACCAATTTCTCCAAAAAGTAATCCAAATATAGGAGGAGGATGAAAGGTTACTGTAGCCCTACAAATGTTTTCCCCCAGACATGTTCATCAGTTTCACCCAAAATAAAAATCTACAAAAAAATGGAATATTAACAATCGGGGGAAATGACTCTTTGACATCCATTTGCAATTCATTTACATGACTCGCCGAGGATAAATGCATTTAAGTCAGGTGACGTCTATATTTCAACCAATGACTTTTTAATAAAAAGCTTCCCTGAGATGGCTCGATCCAAACGTGGCACTTAAAGGACTGTCTAATAAAACATAATTGAGTTTTTGTGGCTGGTATTCAGAGTACAAAGTCATCAGAATCATTAAAGGGCAGGGGCAGCATTGGCTTAGGAGGATTACTTTTGTGACCCAAGATCGACTTTCCGAACAGCGATTGAACATTTGTTCCGTAATCATCATTTTCAAAGCAGTGCCGACGTTTTTTTTTTTTTTTTTTGACCCAATTAATAAAAATGCCGATGGGGTTGTAACGCAAAGTTTAAACAACAGTCCTATTCATGTTTGTAAATAAGATTTATTAAATAATTAATGAAATTACATCAGTTGTCTGAAAATGGATTCAACAATTAAACGTCGGTGTGTGTAAAAGTTTTTTTTCCCCCCCGATGAGGAATTGAGTAAGTGGACGGTACCTGGGGCACAGCAGACTGTTTCTATAGACTGACAAATAAATACCAGCCAAGATCCATTTTATCTTCTGCCAGTTTTTATTGTCTAGCTTTCCAGTTACTTGCCAATTTAACTTCGACCCGATCCGTTGCCAGTTAATTGGATTTGATTTGATGCCTGCTCTGTTTTGGGATTGTTTAGCTCGGTAAAATTTATTCATTCATTCATTCATTCGTTCGTTCGTTCGTTCGTTCGTTCGTTCGTTCGTTCGTTTATTTATTTTTTGGGTGGAGCTCTTCTTTAGCATTTTCTCTAGTACTTATTTTCATTTAAATTTACTTTTAAATAGAGCACAAAATGTCCTTCCAAAACAAAATTCCGATTTTTGTTGGGTCACAAGCGACAAGGCGAATTACGTTTCAGCTCGACAGTCCGCAGTTTTCATTCATACCCAAGCGTGAAACATTGTTTACCGTAGCGCCATCAAACATTAAATATGTACCTCGGTTTTAAACTTTAAACTATTTACTTGTTTTTGCTTTTGTGTTCTTTGTCATTTGAATGCAACTTTAATGTCTTATCTTTAATGTATTTCTAGCTCAGTAATGCATTTAAACTATTTTAAACTGCGCCACCCTGAAAAAAAAAAAATCCTCCTAAAATTTTCATCCATATTAACATACCAAAGAGTATTTCATAAAAATTCAATCGTTTCAGTTGAATATTTAACCATGCAGTCAGTTTCCTGATTGTCGAATTTCCTTAACTAAAATCCATTTACTCAACTTCAGAGTGTGCTGAGTCTATTTGGCCTCTATTTGAATAAATGCCAGTGCAAAGGCAGGGTAAGCAAAGGGAAGACAAAATCTAGCTCTCCAGAGCCGTGAGGTATGTTTAAGGCACCTTTATGAGGTAAAAGTTACACTGAATATGTTTTTCTGAATATTTATTGAGCCAAGGCACGTAGTTTTCTTTATAAAAAAGTTACAACCCAACACCAGATAAAAATGCCAACAACAAAAAATAAATATACTGCATACTACAAAAATCTGTCCTCAAGATCCTGACAATGTGCGCCTTTTTAAATTCCACTTTAATATATTTGTATTTCCCTATAGAACTTCTAATGTGTCGCGTGAATCAAAACTGATGCAAAACCTTTGCTGCCGCCTAAAGCGCAAGTCAAAAAGTATACATTCAGCAACCCCAGTGACAAGATGGACGCCCGACGCAGACAGACGGCCTCCGGACAGACAGAAGAGTGGGTGATCCACCTCGCCACAATGCAAATAAATAACAAAGCGGACCAACGAGCACAGACAGCTTGGAGGGGCTTTCATCTCGGAGAACTGCTGCCCAGGGAGCGTCTATCAGCATCGCAGCAGATTCATGTTGGCCATAAACAAAGCAACACAACGTGTTGTGTGGCAACAAGCAAGAGCACACAGACCATAAAGTAGATTTTACTTAAGCGGAATTTACTGTGACTAACTATACACGTGCAAGCAAAAAAAAAAAAAGCTACTTGATGGCACTAATGCGCAAAACTGAATACTCAGCAAACAGAGCATTTATATTTCATGTAAATCAGACTGCTGCCTTGTGTGCAGCAAAAAAAAGAAACTTCTCCAGATATGTGACAGCTTAGTCCTCTGTGGCACATTGTCGCGATACGTCTGCAATTTGACGGCAGGCGCACAAGAGCGCCGCGAGTGTCGCGTCCAACGAGGCGACCACTCCCAGCTTCTTCTTTGACACCCAAGACAATGTGCCAGAGTCAAGTCGTGCACAGCGGGGGAGGCCAAATCAGTGTTGCTGAGACTAAATTTAGATTCCAGGTGCTGTTCTTTTCTCTTCGCGCCAACCTTGAGAGAAAAGGCAAAAAAAAAAAAAAAAACCCTCAGCTGCAGAGATGAATGGGTATTTGTTGGAGGTAAGATGTTTATTTCAGAAGTTGCCTTTCATATTGTTACACTTGTAAAAGCGACCTTGACAAGCTGCTTTGATTAATGCTGGATGAAGAATTGCTATTTGCGTGTTTCCATGGGAATTTTTGCTTCCTATCGACAATGGAATGAATCTGATGGTTAAAAAAAAAAAAAAAAAGCTTTTATCTGAGCAAAATGGCCGACAGCTGATGTTGGGCAGTTAGCCTCGCTCAAACCAAGCTAAACGATATATAACACATAATATTGATATTATTTTTTACTAACTTAGTATAACCACATTTGTAGATGTTTTTCACACATCTCTTTATCGGATTTTACGCTACAACTCAGTCGGCCGCCATTTCCCCTCAATTAACCGTTAGCATTAGCGGCACGGCGCCACTTTGATAGACTATCAATTGAGAGCGGAAGAGCTTCACTCGCACTCCAGACAGGCGGGAATCACCGCGAAGCAATCTTCTTTAAAAGTCTAAATGTCCGACAGCGAGACGAGAGGCACACACGCACACACCGACGCACACACGCGCAGAGCGGCGAAGGGACTCTGCTGTGTCACAATCACTCACAATCTGATTTCTGGGTCTTGACTCTGGAGAGTGTCCAATTGGGATTCACTTATGAAGTGTCAGGTGATAACGAGTCCGTTTGGGACTTCTATCAGGAGTGGACAGGTTAGTCCAAATGAAGACATTCTTAATTCCAAATTACATTTATAAGGGAGACAGCCTAAACATGGCGAATTTCAATATTTGCCGTCTCGGAATCAAAGCAATGATCACAGCTTGCCTCCCAGCCAACTGTCCGTTTCATTCAAAGCTGACACATTTGATAGGGTGCCGTCTTGGCTGACTAGAATTGGCCATCCGTGGCCCTTCCCGAGCCTTGGGGGAAAAAAGAAAAAAAAGAAAGATGAAAAACCGGCGCAACAAATGATGGACGGGAGACAGATAGCAAGGCGCTGGCTGGTGTGACCGAATTGTTGATTTGAGCCCGGTCAATGAGGATTTTGATTGACAGATATGAAAGACGTAAAGGATGATGCGAAGAAGGCACATCACTCTCGGAAAGTATTGCATCATAGCCGAAGCTAAAAGAGATGAGCTATTTGGAAAGGAACCCGGGGGAGCGGGGTAAGCTGGAAGATGAGGTGAGGTCAAGGGGATGAGCATGCCTGGAATGAATATCTTGCAAAAGACATGACCAACGATTCACTTCTCCTGACTTAATTCCACACGTTGGAGTGTCGACTGGAGTGGAAGCTGCCAAGCGACTAGCTGCCATGTCGACGCCGTCATTTGGGAACACTTAGGAGTCTCCTTGTACTAATTGCATTGGCCCAATTACCTTGAGGGTGAGAATTCAGCAAATGGCTGATTGTCTATTGACATTATGCAATGAGCTGGGATAAGACCATCCGTCTCACTTAGCGTATCGCCGCATCAGCAAAAACAATTTAAGCGGCTAAAAAGTGTCAGTCTTCTTGATTTGGAAAAAGATTCTCGTCGCGCCCGTGTCGGAGAATACCGATATGCGTGCTTAGTATTCCGCTCATGACTTTTTAAAGTTGGCGGAGGCGTGAAAGATTCAAGTCTGTCAGAGTTAGACTTAAGTACTGTGCGTTTCTCAAGTCTTTTGGTCTCCTTTGTCAAACTGGAGAGGAAGCACCCAAAAGGTTGAAATACAAAGTACATGAAAATGCTTGAGAAATAAAAACATTATGACGCAGATGACTTGTAAAAATGTTCATGTGGCTAAAAAAAATTATTTCTGGCTTTTAATGATTCTGGTCGTCAATATGTCGCTGGAGAACCTAATTTGTCACATCTTATTTTAGCGACGTTGTACATTGTAAAGGTCAAGCTTTACAACCATAATTATCGACTAACCAGATTTTTTTTTTGCTTACATTCTGCATTTCCCGCTAAGGCACTTCATTTGCACCTCTAAGCATGAATTCAGATTAAATCACTTTTATTGGATTTATTTCATACGGAATCAAAGTAGCAAAAAAATTCAAACGATGCGCAGGGATTTGAATCATCAGTGGAATAATATTGAATCAGAGACGGATTGTCTGGAAGTGAGGCGTGCATACAGTTGCTGGAAGAAAGAAGATTGTGTTTCTTTGTACGTCTGATCTCAGTGTCAAGAGGGATTTTTGTCCCTAAAAAAATTACTAAGACATTGGGGAAGACTTGTTTTTGACAACAGCACTCTTACTTATTCATCGGGGTGTTTTATGAATCCTATTGTATTTTTTTTTTCCCGCGCCTGAACCTGAATAGCATCTGTTTTTCTTTTAAATTTGTAAGCATGTGCGTATTGTTGTCGGGACCGCTTGAGACCAAAATTACATTTTTATTATATAGAGAATCAGGAAGCTGTGTACAGTACGGGCGACGTACGACATTGTTTATTCAATGGCAATCTGATAAATCTCAAGTAGATAAAAAACAAATTAAAATTAAAAAAATAATAATGAATAAAATAATTTTTAAAATAAATAAATAAATCTTACATTCTAAAAACTGATTTTTGTCCAACTCCAATTTTTTTGTCTTGATATGCCGAGCCCAGTGAGAACAAATCACTGTGTCTGTTTGTGTGCCTTGTTTTGTTTGACTCGGCAGATGTCACCCACCCGCAGGGGCTAGCTCGTCATCAGGCCTTTGATAGCGTACACGGAAAGCCCCCGCCACATATGTAATAAACCGAAATTTTTTCTTGAAACCTCACCTTACCCCCACAGAGAGTCAGCTAAACATCCCATTGGTTGAAACTCCGGCAGTAACTTAAAGCAATAAAAAGGTGCGAGGTGTTTCGAACGACTCCTTTATAAGCAAGTGTGTCTGCCAAACAGCAGCAGCTCTCGGGCAGAATTACTGCAAGCACTCAAGAAACATTAATGACGACAGGCTTGGAAGAAAGATTCATCTTCCCACACATAACATACAGTACGGCTAATTAACAGCTGAGTTTACGCTAGGCCTGGATTTTTAAATCAAAAGTCAAAGCAGAGTGTCAACACGGTTGCTATGGTGACTCATATGTACTCAGCGGTTGTTGGACCGGGGAAGCGGTCACAAAAGGAGGTCTCAAAGTTCATCAAGAGCATCTGCTGTAATATCTCCGTCATGGATTTTACGACTCCGAGTGGCTACAGCACCCCATTAAGGTTTCTGGGTAATATGGACCATAGATTTGTGGACCCAATGAAGCTCTCGCAGCTGAACCCGACTTTATATCCAGGGCGGTCTGTGGCAACCTCCTCCTTTGATGCCTCAGTTTCGCACCGTTTTCATAGAGCTGTCATACACACCACTTAACACGCTCTTTAAAGCACTCATTAACGCAGTCAATTAGCGCACAGGAGCAAAGACACTGGCGGAGGAAAATGGCAAAATGTCAGCCGTTTGCTTTTATGTGGTGTGAGCGTGTCACACGAGCAAGAGGGGGCTCTGAAAATAGAGGCAATTGCTTCCAACCTCGTGTTCGCTCGGTGAATTCTTTGTCTTGCTGTGCTGAGAGGAGCACAGTGACACACACACACACGCACACACGTTGCCAGAAAGCCACAAATCTCTCATTTGCAGCACTTGAAGAGTGCACAAAAAGAAAATGGCTGGCTAATTTCATGTGTGTATCTATTCAGACACACACAACACAATACGGGCTATTTGAGAGGAAAAAAAATAGGAATCATACAGAACAAAGCGCTCCTGCAGGTTAAATGGAGCTGTGTTTCATCTGAGAAAAGCAGAAAAGTTTTGCAATGCGCGAAAAAGGGCGTTTTTCCCTTTATCAGATGATTGTCCGCCTTTTCAGAAAACACGCAGAGCGAGCGGTTTGGAGGACAACTTCAGCCAATTAGATTTAGGCATGGCTTCCTTACTGTTGTCCAACGATGCTCTCAGGATTCAAAGAGGTGATCTCCAAAAATGCTCCCCAGATTTACTTCCGAACAACAGATGCTTGGCTTATTTGGATATGTTGGGGGTAATTCCAGCCAACCTTCTTGGAAGAAAGGAAACTATGAGATGGCAGGTTCCAAGCCCACTTTGGATTTGTCCACGTGCCATGCGGACACTGCCAAGTGTTGTCGTGGTGCCATGCTGGACTCAGACTTGTTTTTTTCGTCTTTGTAGGGGCGGCTCTATTAACCAAACATCAGTACATTTTCTTCCAGCCTGCAGGCCTGTCACCCGCATCTGGCTTGGTGCAAGTACTTTTCAGAAGACTTTGATTGTCAGATGGACTGATAACCCTTCTACCTCCTTGTGAATCTAAAAAACTTGAGCAGCCAGAAGGGAAGAAGGTGACGCACGGAGAATAAATGAGAACCGAGACAAAGGGGGGTGGGGGGGAAACCACACACAGGGAAGTGGAATCCTGTTTTGTATCCATTAGAGAAAGGTCCAGTGGGCAAAGCAGCGACTCGCCTCAAATCGAAGTCTGCCTCGGCATTTCTATCATTAAACTAATGCCCAGAGATTAGAGATGAGGTCTCCATTAATCTGCTTGGCTTTATTGACTCGGAGTGCTTTCTCGCACTGGCTGTCACTTGCTAGCACAGACGCTACGCTTCATGGTTAGCTTGTAGCCAGCCATGTTTTAAAGAAACACATTGGATATACGTATGTTTTACAATTACAATATGTTCTGATGTACGTGAAATATTTTGACAGGATTATACAAACAATGAGCGGGGGAGTGATGAGCCTGCCAAAATAAAGAAGAATTGTCAAGGTGTGTCACGCCAAAGAACACAAGAGTGTGTAGGAGTGTTTGAAGGTAGATGTAGACAAGAAATAAATCCAATCATCTCTCCAAACATGGAAATTTGTCTGTTATTGTCTTTTTTCTGCAGACCATCTGTAGGCGTGCATGGGTGCATGCCTGGAAGCATGTGTGTTTGCGCGACAGTAACAAATGCGACGAGAGGGAGGTGGCAGAAGAGGAATGATGGATCGTCCACGTGCCGCAAGCTGAATCTCCCGCGAGGGACGCGGCTACATGCTAGCAGGGGAGGGACAACTTAGAGTAATTGGGTCACCGCCAAGCCATGCTTTTAAGACTGCCGTGCAAACAAAATAAAGATTTGTTCTGGGTGTGAGAAGCAGAAGAATACATGACCCTTACAGAGACCTTTTTTTTTTTTTTCAAATTTCATCTAAATGACTCAGTGGTCAAATCACATTGAACCCATTTATATTAAAATGGCTGCCACAGACAGGTTGTATATTGACGTGAGTCCACTTAAAGGCTGCGACTAGGTGACACTTGTGAGATGGAAGAAGACGGAAGCATGGACTATGTGGGCGTTTGCTCCTGCTGAGGTGAGATTGAAACTTCAGAGTATTAATATCATCTATTACCAAATTGGCCAAAGAGCTGACTGCCAACCTATTACTTCTCAACTCTTCCATCAGCATTTAAAATTGTATTGGTCACGGTACCTCTCATCACGCCTGAACGACTGGCAGATATTAAATATTAACCCTGCTTTTTACAGGTCATGTCACTAAATTAAACTAACACAATTTGTCATTTACAAGTGCTTTCTTTCTGAATCATGGAAAAATGTCTCATCACCTCTGTTACAATGAATCCGATTCAGCAAAACACAATGGCGGGATGACAGCTCAATTATTTTTAGTAGACTTGCACTGGTTGCATAATCCAATAAGAGCCATATTGCAAAGATATGTCAGGGGGGTCTGCAAAACAAAAAAGGACCCCCCCCCCAAAAAAACAAAAATCTGAAAATACCTAAAAGGCAATTAAGAATTTTACAGGGAGGGCAGTGCCCCTCACACTCCCTCCCGAGCACCACCTGTGTGGCCAGGTTCATTTTAGAAGTTTTCAAAATCTGGCTTCCAGATTGCACACAACCCTTTATATAAAACCATTTACTAATTGAAAATGGATTTCACATACGGTGCTTGTATCAAAAACTAATCACACACAGGAGGCGCTTTTCTCAGCAAGATCAATGCCAGTCAAGTGATGCGTGATCTGCTCAGGCGATAAGGCCAATTAAATCAGGTCTTCTGGACACTAAAACTTGCTTCAAAAACTGTGAGAGGAGTCACAAATGAGGGAAGGAATGGGCAACAAAATATTAATCCCCTGTGCTGAAATATCTGAAACACAAGTAATCTCTGTTGATGTTTGCTTTCTTTTTTGTTTTTAATCTGCTTTAACTTCATTTTCATGGCTGGAGCCCATCAAAACACAGCATTACAAATAAGCAATATTAAATCCCCACAGACTGTTAAGAAGAGAATTGCAATAACAATCACAATCTTGTTTGGGGATCACATCAACCCCGATTGCAAAACACACGCAAAGTCTAATGAGGGACCAAGGCGGACTGTTGTGAGCGTGGTGCATAACAAGCTTGAGTACACATTGTGTAATTGTCATTCTGTTCATATACTCCATCTACTATTAAAATCTTAACTTGTGTTGAAAAACATAAAGCTGGGCTCTTCTTTTAATGGAGCCCCTACAATATGCATTCACGCCACATCCCTTTCCAAGCGTGGCCGTCTTTTTCCGTTTTCCAGCGCTACCTGGCCTGATGCCGCTGCAGATGGCATGCGAGAGAGTGGAGACGTTGTAGTTGCAGCTTTGAAATGGAAAGAAGCTCAGTTGAGCGTAGATGAAAGTAAGGAGATACACAAGGCCGGCCGAGGAAGCAGACATCATTATGGATGAGTGTGTACTTAAGCGCAGTATGTATCTGCAAAACCACGAGGGGGTGAGGGGGGAGTGGGGGGCAGGTTAGCCTGTTTTACTTCTACTGCATTGCTACATTTTTAGAACCACATTCAACAGTCCAAGCTCCCCTCGGGGATCATTAAAGTTTCATCTTATTGCCCCTTTCAATGTACTGTAATGTTTAATTACGCTGGCTCGGTTGAAAGGGGTTCTTGGGAGAACAAGTGGGACCGTGTTGAGTTCTGAAAAGTTCTACTCACTCGATTGCTCCGTCAAGTTGTCTCGGTGGTGGCAGCGGGTAATTCTTGTTTGGTCTGGTTTAACTTCTGTGTTAAAACAATCTGCAGGGCAGGAAATTCAAGATTCAAGAGTTTTTATTCGCCATGTTTGAGCGTGCCAAACAAGGAATTTGACTTCGGTAAATCACAGCCTCTGTTCAACATTTAGGTGACTAACAACAACACTCGGGACATGTGAAAAATGGCAAATATTCTCAAGCATCCCCTGATCTTAAACTCCCAAGATGGATGCAGAGAGGACACATAGTACAAACAGTGTAGACAATTCAAAAAAGGTGTGGAGAGCAGGATGTTATTGCACAGCAATGACTCTGACTCTCTAAGAGTGGTGTGAATACGCAATGTTCGAATAGTTTGAGTCGAACAAGTTTGGGCACTTGTGGGTTCTATTGGGGTTAAATAATTTTTAACTTACTTTGAACCTCAAAAAAAAAAAAAAAATCTCACTTTGTCCAGGCGGCTGGTTTTGGGCTGGCACCGGGACTTCAAAGCAGAGTCGAGAGGAAACACAGAAGGGAAACTGCTGTGGGGGAAATAAAAAGTGAACATGAGAGATCGCCTAAAAGCGAGAAACTGCAAGCTGTGTGTACAGAAAACATGAATAATGGATCCAGATGCAGATGAGGACAAATTGACTCCCCATTAGAACTGCACTCAGAACGGAGAATGACACAAATTGTCCAGAAGATGTTTACTGATGCTGATGTATGCACAGTTGTGGACCTTTTTTTATTTTGGTTTGATAGAGTCAAAGGCGATGCAGCAAATAGAGCATGTTAAATCATTCTAATATGCGACAAAACCATGATGTCGCCACCCGAATCTGGCAGACGAGTGGCGATTTTGCAAGAGGGCTCATCTGCGGCTCTGACGTCACGGCGGCCGTACGAAATGCACGCTAACCTCATTTACACTAGTCTTTCCCACGCTCCCCGGGGGTTCAACTTAAAGTTCTAAGCGTGAGTAAATTCAGGCCACGGAAGCCCGAGGAGACGGTGGCTTTCTGGAGCCGAGGCGACTTTGCAGCTGGTGCGCGTCGAGCGTTAAGAATGAACATTTGCGTCACTTAGCGTTATTAATGTCACCGTAAAAACATCAGTCAGAAAGCAGTTTTATTTTGAAAATCCAGGTGCAAGCAATATTTGGGAGGCAAAGCAGGCACTTCTACTTTGGGTGGAGATTTATTCCTCGTTGACTCGCACGCAGCAAACTCCGCTCTGCATAATGTCGCCACCGTCTCGCAAATGAGGCAATACAGCCATCAAAACTGATTCATCACATGGAGCCCAAGCAGCGGGCATTAAAAGACACGCCATTTGAATTTTTTTATTTTTTTTTAAATAAGATTCGGGAGTCCTTATGTAAATCAAAATTGATTCCAAGCATCACGTTGCCATGCCACCGTTAACACGCCGACCTCAGCAATCGACCGCACCCATCAAAAACGCTATTATGGCGGCCACTTATGCATCTGGAGCAGTTGTACGCTTTTGACCTACGCGTGCATAATGACTTTTTAATGTCTCATCGCATAATTCAAGCAATATTACATGAGTTAGTGTAGCATGCCAAATCACTCTTGTCCTCCATCCATCCATTTTATATACCGCTTATCACAATTGACTAAGGGGTGAGAGAGACACCTTGGACTCATCACAATTTTGAGCGCTGACGGGGGAATTAAACCAGGTCTGGATTCCATTCCAGGTCCACCCTGGAGTGGGTTTTCCCATCTTTTAGCTTTCCAGATGCAACATTGTAAAAATACACTAATTAATAAACGCCACTTCCATCTTGTTGTATTCCTACCCCAGGAGATGCCGCGATGCTTGCAAATGAGCCGTGGCAAATTAATTAGAACGCCCATTCTTTTGTTTGGACACTAATCCATCCAGCAATGCTACTTAGAGCGTATTGCTTCTTTTTTTTTTTTATGGTGCATTCTCTTGCAAACTGTTGCTCCCCTTTCTTACAGGACTCGGTGACAGGGCAGCCGAGTGCTTGCTCCAGATGGCCGCTTTTCCTATATCTAAACAAAGTGCTCATTAATGTAGTTGTTTTCAGCAAAGTATTAGCTGGGAGATGGAAAGCCTTTTTTTTTTTTTACTTAATCTATTTTACATGCAAGAGGAGTTGGATTTTTGTTTTGGCACTGTTGCAATCAATTAACTCAAATTGAATACTTCTTTATCACATCATTGCCAAGGAGGCAAATGTCCTCTGTTTAGCGAGAGAGAGGGGGAGGGAGAGAAGAGTAGGGGGGAGAGAGAGAGAGAGAGAGAAGGGAGGCAGAGCGAGAGAAAGAGAGAGCGCGAGAGGCTTACCCAAAGCGGTTGACTGTAGTCTGCAGATTGGACTCGCCACGCATGTCTGAATTCTTTCGCATCGGGCGCGCGAGCGAGGATGGGACGTTGGTCCGCGTAACTAATTACCATATTACTAATTCGGACTGCTGCTTTTTATTATTACTATCATTTCCACCCTCCCCAACGGATTTACAAAGCATCTCTTCTGAGCCTGCGATGAGATTCAACTCTTTGGACAGACTCGTGGATTGACGGTAAGCCAGCAGAGTTCATGTTTGCTTGTGTCATAGACAGATGGGGAGGGATAAAACACACTGTTGAACATGACATGGCAGACAAAATATAAGTGCAGTAAAAATTTTATCATCACTGTCACTTCCGACCGGCTCCAGTTTGTGACTTTCCTCTCCTCTCTCTCGCTCTCTAAAGGATGCGTTTATGCGTGTTCACCCCCCCCCCTTCTTTTTTTTTTTTGCTGTATCAACAATAGATTCTTGTTAAACACAATTTCACTTGATCCACGAGAACGAGTTTGCGAGCGGCTCGTCAGTTTTGCTAAATGACAAGCTGTTCGTTTTGTGGAGTCAGCGAGCGGTTTGCCGGCGTGCGCGCGCACGCCCCTGCGCACACGGACGGGCGCGCGCAAGCACATCGACAAGCGGGGTCACTGAGAAAAATCTATGACTGCCACCGCTTAACTACTGTGCCCGACAATATTTCAAAGTGACTGTCGGATAATGAGAATGTGACTCTGTGTCTTTCCTGACACTACATGAATATTGTGTGGGGTCTAAAAATAGCTTGAATTAATGTGATACTTTTGAGTCAACAGGAAAATAATGAAATGCATGATTGGTGTGAATCTTTTTTTTTTTTTAGCTTGCCACTTTTGATTGATTATCTTTGAAATATTACGTTAATAAAATTGTAATTACATGACAGTAACAATTGTCGCATGCGGACTGATTAATTAGCTTGTTATCAATTGATTGCACAAGGTCTTCAATTTAGGATGATTTTGCTTCCTATGTTGGCAATTTAACCGGAATTTACATGCAAGTCACACAGATATTTATTTTACTCATATTTTTAGTAAGTAGGTCCTCGTTAAGTGCTGCAAACTGTTGAACACCACTACAGGACTTTCACACCATTTCACCAATTGTTACTAAACGTCGTATTTAGCCGGGATTAAATGTTTGACCTTTTAGTTACAAGAGCCGAGCGGCATCACTTCTCGCTGCCTCCATGCTTCACTGCTGCAGCTGTTTTGCACTGAGAAATTAATTCACACTCTACAAAGGAAGAAAAATGCACATGCCAGGCTCGCTTTGGATAAGAGGTGACCCCGCCCCCCCTCCCCCCCAATGCTTTCAGCCTCCAGCACTGTAACCAGCTTTGATAGCTCAGACTATACAGTCAACCCAGCTTGACAGCATAAACGCAGACCGATTTTCTCCAAGTCCCCGATTTAACAGCGTCAATTTTAATGACGTTAATTAGGATTTCTGATTACATTGAACGCGTGATAACGCTCGGCTTGGCGTTAACCGTGTCTGATACGTCGGCTCAAGCTGCGAGTGATGAGAATTTAGTGTAAATTGTCGCGGGGAGGTTTCCATGCTGCTCCTCTCCAGTGTCCTTGAAAGAAATCACATTTGGAGGCGCCGGTTTTTCCTCCGGGTTATTAAGCTCCGGGCTCCACTGTATTCATTCATTTTGCTTGGCTGATGAGCCAAATGTAAATTAATCTATCATGCTCAATTTATTATCGGATAAACACACAATGAATTTGAATTTTGACCCTGCAGGGGTCAGACCGCACGATTGGCTACGCCATTCCGCAGTGTTTTATTATCTCCTTACAATGGAATTTTTTTACCTCAGGGCATGTACGCTCAACTGTCTCATATAATAAAAGATAAAATTACGCTCTAATAGATATATTGCCCAATCGTTCTGAGTCGTTCACTTGAATACCTCACCCCTGAGTAAAAGCAGAAATAACAGAAATAATTACATTTTATGGCTCTTATTACCATGTGGCACTATATCACGCAAATAGTGTGACACATACTGCCGCTGGAGTTTACAATGAAGTTTGCCCTTGATTAAATCATCAATATCAGGTTCCCAGTCTTTGCATCGATTAACATTTTAAAACAACAACCTTAAGGTCAGCCGCACACTTCTTGGCATCCCAAGAAGTGAGAGCCAATGTGCTCCATTTCAAATGTGTTGCATTACACAGATTACAGAGCGAGCTGCTTTTCATGATTGTGCACTTTGCATGCTTATTGCGCTGCGGATTGTGTTTCCGCATGCCTCGAATTCCATTTATGGGACTCTTTAAAATTCAGCCCTCCCGCTAGAAACTCAATTAAATACAGTACCGCTATAAATATATGAGCAGAAAGCGGCGGAGCTGAGTGAAGTACTGCGCGGTCATTCAGCCCCCTCACCAATCATCTGGACCCCCCCCCAGCACCGCCGCATAGCGACCGGTGGTCAATTTGAATGATCGGCCAGAGACAATGTGGGAGGCTGTCACGCAGGCCAAAACCGAGCCCGCTCTTGAAAACTATGTGTGCCCGGGACATCAAAAACGAGATTGTTTATTTGGACAGCGCCCGCTGGCAGCGGCGAGACGAGCTAAATTAGAGCCCTTTGTCTTATTCTGCATTACGCCCGCTCAATCCCGTAATGTTGTTGGCATCATCCCGGGCTGACACACTTTTGCACCGTATGCAATTTGCACATTGTATATTTTCCGGTTTTCCGGCACCGGTTTTCCCGCTTTGGAATCCAAGGTTGGAATCTCCCTGACCTAATGGCTTCCACTCCAATCAATAGCCACATGGCAGAGTCGATCAATAACAGCCGTACTAAACAATAACGAGGACCGAGAAAGCAACCTCCGGGCATCCCACAATGGAACTTTTTTGTAAATACTGTATGCTTAATTATATATCCAAAATACTTAGCTAATGCTAAATAAAAATGCAAGGATAAGGTCAAAAACGATGACACAGCCAAGTACATCAAAATGGAAAGATGGCTTGGGCAAATAAACACTTGCTTCGGTGTTTAGTAGCCAATAAAGGAGAGTTACAATATGTGGACGATTGCAAATCAAAGACCTGATCCCTTAATGTTGGTACGAGGAGAAAACAAAAGTGCCACGGCGGCTTTTGACTAATAACTGCCAGGTCGAGTGAGACTACTGGATTTTATGGTGTGATAAAATGTGTCCCATCCGCAAAGCAGTTAAAGAAGTTTCCTCATCTGATTTGACCGTGGGTGTTGTTTTTTTTTTTTTTTTTTGGCTCTAAGATGGAATTTTTGCTTTTTTACGTCGCGATCCTGTTGTGAGCTTCTACTTACAGTTCAATGTTATTACCGCCTATATAAGTATCCCAACACACGCATTTTGGCACCACATTGAAAAGCACAAAAGTGCCAGAAAGGGTGGCGAGTGGTGAAAGATTGGAGACATTGCAGCCCTCCAGGGAAAGCAGTTATCAGCGATACACAAGTGATGGGCAAATACATCAGCTCAAGTGCCACAAGCAGGTCGAGACGTATGGCGCTGTATTTCCTCAGCGTCTGGACGCCTTGCCGCAATTGGTCATCAAGAAAAAAATAACAGGTGGTAATACTCCTTTGGCAATACTTGCTAACCAAAACAGCAGCACCATAGCTTCTAAGCAGTATCTTGTTCCTTGTGACTGTTTGTGTCTTTTTATGCCGTTTGCTCGGTCCCCACAGCCCAATTCAAAACAAAACTCATTTCACCCTTAGAATTGATTTTACTCATTTATGGCCTTGTGTTTTCCATTTCATTTTCTCTCAATTTTATTCCTCAACGTGACATTCAAAGAAAAAAAATAATAATCATCATAATCGGGAAATGTTGAATCCTACAGAGCTGCAAGATTCCTCTGACAAGTAAACAGAAAATGTCTCAAGGCTCCGTATAAAGAGATGAGAGAGGAAAAAATCGTCAAGGCTGAATTTGCAACATTCTGACATGCACTTTGTTTTTGTCAAGTCGTTTCAATGCAATCTGTGTATTGCACATATAATTTCCAAACACCACATGCAGTTTTGAGTCCACTGGTACCAACCTTGCTACTTCACCTTCAAAAGCAGACTGCGATTGTGATTTAATGTCGCTGGAAGTCCAAAAGGATTCCAGAGTCTATAAACTTGTCTTATATACTGCTGCCTTTACAGTCATTGGAGAGCAGGTATAGGAACCAGTAAAAATGATCACTTGACCGAAGGCGGACTTACTTTGTTATTGTTATTTTGAATGCATGCTGCATTTCCATTTGGAAAAAGAAAGTCACAATATGTCTGCTCGGTCCACATAAACATCTTCCCTCGCTAATGCGTGAGCGTGCACACTTCTCTATGTGTAACGGGGACTGTCAGAGTGCCTCCTCTAATGAATACATTACTTTTACTCCGCTCATGTTTGCATCACTGAAAGAACGCGTGCTCCTGTCCAGACGGTACTTAACACGATGTATTGTGTGCTGTTGCCGAGCATACATTTGTGCGCTGAGCATGTGTTGGTCTGATGGGCTGGACGTTCCCGTGTGTGTGTCCGGCTTTTTTGTTTGCCCTGGACCGACGATGTTTCATTAATTTGGCAGAAGGTTGGCAGAGGCCAACCAATAAAAGTCGCTTGCAATTTGGGACTTAATGCAATAACGCTCGCTCTCGATTCACAGCAATCTGCAAATCGAAATCCCTAGTTTGAATCTATTCTGTCATGCTTTAAATAGCAAGGAGGTCTCACTCTGGAGTCATTTTTACAGGACTTTACACTTTGGGAAGACGTAGCAGACGTGCCTGCACGCAATTCTTCGTCTCCATATGCCGTCTGCAGTGATGTAGATGTTAATTAATTATGCCATGGTCCAACAAGTGAACAAGCTCTGCATGCAAAAATGTAACTCAGCCAAGGGGGTGAAAATACATTTTGCTGTTGATGGGCCGACCAGATTGAAAATCGATATTCAACTGAGCCCATGTGGAAAGTATACAGTAGTTAATAAGGAGCAAGGAGAATTTGTTTCTTTGGAAAACCACTAATGGTCGATATTTTTGCAGAAGGTGCGTTTTAATTGCGCTGTTGGTAATTAGACTCGGCCCAGGGACTTTGACACTAGACTTGTCGACACTCCACGTCGCAGTGCTCTCCGAGCAAAGCTGAGTTAATTGCAGCAGAAACGAACATGCGGCAGCAGAGAGAAGCTCGAGCCAAACGGGCATTGTCCCACACGCTGCCCGTTACAGCCCACTCGTTTGCTACTCGCTGGCCTTTGCTACGACGACACAAATTGTGAGGCATCTGAGGTGAGCTCTGTCATAACCTCGCCGTATGAGGGCCGGCTCTGCAGGATTAGCGCCTCAACCCTGAAAGGAATTCTAACAATAGCGTAAATCAGCATCAATGTAGATCACTTGTGACAGGGAGGGTCGGGGTGGGGGTGGGAGAGGGGGAGGGCAGGCTGCAGCCCCCACCGGTGGACTGATTAGTTCGCAGCAGCAGCCGCTTTCTGGGGAGATGCACGTTCTTGGCGTTGAGAGGCAGAAACATCTGCTAGTGTGTCACTGCCTCTGGGCTGTGGAGAACTTGTCTCGCTCTCTCTCTCTCGCTGCGTCTCGCTCGCTTGCTCCTTTCAGCCATCACTCCCCATAACCTCAACTCACCCCCTTGTTTCCCCACTCTCGCGTCTTGCAGCACTTAAAAGCTACATCAACACGCAAGCCGGCACTCATGTCGTCCTAAAACACAACGCTTGTGTCCACAAAGCGAACGGCACCGTGTCAACACATAAATGTTGCCTCACCTTTTTTTTTTTTCCTGTTTTTACTGATGTGCAGTTTCTCTCTTTTGCGTCTTCCTCGCAACATCCGTACTGCCTCTCAACTCGGTAGGGCGCTAATAGACGTTCAGAAAGCCACTCTACTCTGCAATTAGCCGTAAACCTACGGAAAAAGGAAAACAATGATAAATAAACATGAAACGATTCGCGCGCCTCGCCTGCCACACGAGGCACTCAATTCAAGGCTTGTTTCTTATCAACACTTCAAGGCCGGTTATTTCAAACACTCTTCACAGCACACTACACACAACTCCACAGACAATCACGACTCGACTCTCCCAGTCATAGTGGGAAAATACAAAAAAAAAGAACTAGAAAAACATCAATGCATTTTTTTTTGTACATAAATAAAATAGAGGACAGAATTAAGATTTTAGATTCAAAAGTCAACCCAACTGCAATTATATCAATTAGGGACGTTCAATGGCTTTAGTATCGGTGGCTTGTTATCGGCCGTCTCGACAAGTACCGATACTCGCCCATCACTGAAAACAAACTGTTTGATACATATTGTACTATTTTTTTCCCTGTCATGACAGTATTGCCGAGCTAAATCACAGCGCTTTGTGTAAACAAGGCTCAGAACACAACAGACACAAGCAGTTTCAAGCGTCCATCCCTCCTGATTTTTTGAAAGGCCCAAACCAGCCATTTACTATATGTGGGTGTTGTTCCTAGAAGCAGAGATAAAGCAGAGTTGGGTGCTTCATCTTTGTCCACACGGCTCTTTGGCTGCGTGTCCGAAATTTGCTGCCCACAGTTTCAAGTCAGAGCCAGAGACACGGGCTGCAGCCTCCACCGAACCGAAAAGCTTCATCATCCAGCAAACATGCTCATTTATCCTGACTTGGCTCGCAATATGAAGGGATTACAAAAGGAAAAAACACTTTTTTTTGGACTTCTTTGTTTTGGTGGCTTTGTCTGGCTCTCTTATTTCCCACTTTCTTCGATTTCAAATGATTTCTTTCTTCCCAATGTTTACACTTAATGAAACCAGACCGTTTGAGTCCCAGAAGCATGACGCCTTTGAACGTTATCCTTCGTCTCAGTAGATCAATATCAGCTATGTTGTGCAACCGTCTGCTCGTAATGACTAAAACTTTGTTGCAATAGATTTTCTTTCTTGCGTCAACATCTCAGTGGAGACGTGACGGAACGAGCAGCATATGGTTCCCACGGTAAATGCCTTTTGAATGCTGAATGTTGACAAAACGTCAACATCTCTTATGGCTCATAAAGCTTTCTCAATTTGAGAATTAAGGTCACGTTTACATTTTCCAAATTTATTTGTCAGCCACCTTGGCTAATCCAGACTTGTTTAACGATCTTGTGTTTCATCTAAGGGACAAATGATCGCCACAAAGCGATTGGGAAATAATTAACCAGCAGATGTCAAGATTTTAATGGCACCGATTAGTCAACACTTTGGTGGGGCTGTTTTCCTTGTAACAATCTTTCAAATCTAAGTGCTTTAGAGCGGCAGGTCAAAACAAACGTGGACTTATCATTAAGTCCTGCTGATGGAGTGCATCGTGAGAGCGGAGCGTTGAGTCAGATTCAGGCAAACTGTCAAACTGTTAGGTTTCATATTTGATCACGTGAATTGCTATCTAAAGTCGAGCAATAAAAATGCAGCAAAGACAAAAAAATCAATAAAACGCATGAATGAGGCAAACGGAACAGATGTGTTCAGTAAGTCTGCTGAATCTATCCCCGAGGCTTTGTCTCCATGCCAATACATGAGTCGACATTCTGTTTCATTTGGCGAGATATTATTGGCCGATGTATTCTCGGCAAAACAATTAGCAGACACAATCGCTGTACGTCTTCAAAACCACAGCAGAGTTCCTACAGATCCGGCCTCCGTGAAGAGGATCCAATGGAGCCTTTTGACTAATCACAGAGGAACTTGTTCATCAATATCCAGACTTAGCGCTAAAGCCCGGCTAAGACTTTTGTTCTGTTTCAGCAGCGCCGGCGTCAAGTTTTCCATCCGTTCCGACTTCCGCCCCAAATTGGCTATTTGGGCGAGTCGCTACATGGTTCCTTCCTTTCCTTCATAGAGGTTAATGGGTTTGCCGCCTTCTGTGTCACAGCAGGAGGGCTCTCATATGCAGTCCGCCCTCAGTCACCCGAGGTTAAAAAAAAACAAAAAAAAAAACTGAAAGCAGCGCTAGCTACAGCGCTAGCTATTTATGCGTACGTGGACGATAAATTCGTACGTGCGAGTTGTATGTGCACGACAGATTTCGCATGTTCGAAACCCAGCGTGAGCGAGCGGGAGACACGCTACGTCGGGCTGAAGTCAAACTGTAGGGAGATAAAAGAAGCAGGAAGAAGCTTAAAAGCGCGCCACCGCTGCAGGTGTGCGGCTGTGTGGGAACGATAGAACGCTTGTGTCGTTCATCGGCTTGCCGCTCACGACTGCGGTTAATTATTCACCGGGGTTGTGCTGCAGAGATGAACTGAGTGGCTCTGGGATAAAGGCACTGAAGGAGGAAGATGAAATTATAAAAGCTAATGATGGAACTCTGGCGGAATTTTAATTTCCTTAAATTGATTTTCAAGAGGTTCCCGACCTAACGAACACGGACGGACATTGAGAAAGGGGGAGGCGAGAAAGTCGGTTTCTTTTCACCCGGACGCTCTTAAGCATCATTGGACACTTTCACGTCCGTCCATTTGTTGAAGTCCCTTCTTGTTAAGATCAAATTCACAACCCCTTTCCCGGTTCACATCTCCCGAGAATTTCATTATCTAACAAACTCTCTCAAACACACAGGAAGCACTCAAATGTCAAAGCGATTGGAAATCCTGTGAAATGCAAACTGCCTGACAGACATTCATAACAAACCCCGAAAAATAAGATCCGCAGAGGATCCGAGAGCAATGTGACCTCATCATAACCGCAAATCACCTGAAATTAAAGACAAGTATCTCTTTCATTGCCATGGCAACCCCTGATAACCTACTTTAGTGGGCTATAATACTGCCTGGAAAGCTCGAGTGTGGTTAGCCTGGTGTCAATATAGACTGTGCTGTTCATAGTTTTTACAAGCACACAGTAAAACGAATGGCTAAGTAAGCAAATGCTAATGACATTGCATCACTTTACAACAAGAGGGTCGTGTTCTCCTGTTTGTCGGCAGCGTAGCGGAAAACTTACCATCGTTTCCACTACAGATGAGCATAGATTCTCCTTGCCATCTTGACGATTATCTAAAGAAACAGGAAAAATAATTAGTCATCCATTTTCCTCAGTTTAATGGCATTTAGGGGGAAAAAACACTCCTACTCTCATAAAGTTTAACTGGAACTCTTCTAAAACAAGTTAAATACATTTTTTAAAAAGCAATTTTGTGCAAGCCCAGTCAGTAGTTAATGTGCAAATCCCCATGGCAACCCATTTGACTATCATGGACATGTTGAGCTTATATTCATCCCGGAGGATAAATTCAATTTTCACTCTGCTGTTTAATTGGTATTGCATGCAATGCACCGCAAAGAACTAATTCCCACTGAGGATAGCAAGCAAGAAGTCAAGGGAGAGTTGCTCAAGGGTGAGAAGACCACATTTCAACCCAAAGCCATGTCCTTGTTGACTTAGCTACTACGGCCTCCTAAACAATACCCGAGGCAGATTCCACTATTCCAGTGGGATGGGCATTGAGCCCTGTGGGACTAATATCTATTACTGGAGCTTGGTTGGCCTTGAGAACCTTCTCTTTCTTGTCTTGTTTGCCATTTTGTACAGTATTTTCAAATGGTTTTACCCGGAGTAAACCACAAATAATAGAGTATATTATGCTTCATACTAAATTCCAACGAGAGCAGGCTCCTGCGTCTCATGTCACTTTATTCTCTCCTCCCTGTCTATCTATCGCTTGTCCTCTATGACCAACACGCCTCCCTGGCTATGCCTGTTAGCCTGCTAAATGTGCAGCGGGCCGTGGAAAAGAGCAAAAGGCTCAGTGATTGGCAGAGATAAGGCCTCTAATTAGAGGCAGTGATTGGGAGTTGCAAAGGGCGCTTTGCTGGTAGGCAGAGATGGAGGAGACAGACGTATTGAGGGCGCCCAACCCCGCCGCAATTAGACACACATCTGCTATCAACCATCAGTTCAGTGTCCTTACAACAGACGTTCTGACGCATGTCGCCTGTCAATGTCATTCATTGTCCCCGTTTTCTTTTTGCTTGTACAACCGGCTGACACGCTTGCTTATTGGTTCTGGAGAGACTTCCGTGAAGGAAGAGCAAGATAAATGGCCATCTAATGTAAGCATGCAGGGGAATAGAAAAATGAGAATAGACTCTAACACTTGGCTTAAGATCTTAACCAAGAATGGAACGTCTAAGGTGGAACAAAATCCAATCCTGCTTGAGAACCATAGTTGGGATCTTGAAGCAATTATTTCAACTTCTGCATCCCGAAATTTCATATTCTTGAATATCAAAAGGAGATAACTGCTGTAAAACGTGAAAACTGCCACCTCGCATTATTATCTTCTATCCGGTGATTATACAATCTGTACTGTTTGACCTTGAGCCGCTTTTATTACACTTGGATCATATAAATATATGCATGATTAGACTCAGACACCAGAACAGACATCGGCATAGATTTGTTTAATTTAGAAGATAATTGCACATGCAATAATGTTGTCCCGTTGTTTATGTGGACAATTAACATATTCACCGTGGGCGAGACGGTATGAGCACCGTGCTGAGATTTTACAGCCAGGGTGAAATGTCACATCATCTAAGCGCCAAGTTTTATGACTCTAATCTACTCTGCAGATGCAGCACCCACTAGCATGTTCCAAATGAAAGAATAGCACATTGTACTACATCAGGAGGCTCTTTGCCGCAGGGGGTTGTCATTCCATCCGTGCAATTTATGAGCTGATACTTCAACGGCCTAATTTAAGATACGGTGGAGTCATCATTTAGATAATCAACACTCGGCAAGTAAAAAACCCCGAGAGAAGTCGGCCGTGATGTATAAGCCGGAGCCGTGCAACTTCTGCTATCTGCTCCAGTCTTAAATCTTACAGTCTCGCATTTGGCAAAGGGCGGCACTGCTGCGGAAGTCCGTGTGGGCTTTTTGACAGTTGCACTAAAGAAGGCTCCAGCGTGGCGACGCAGGGGAGTACTTGAGCGTTGCCTTTAAGCAAAAGACATTGCTCAACACAGGCAGCGGCCGAAAGGGAAATTTTATCCGGCGGGCATGATCCATATCCGGGAAAGAGTCTAAGTGGTGTCCCTCCAAGGTGGCATAATATTAATTATGACCCCACTCTGTAATATTACTGCAGAAACATCTTTTATATTTCAGTCATATTCTGACAATGACTGTTTCATTCATGCGCAGCAGTTCTCTTAATGTGTGTGTTCCGATTCCGATCACTTGTTCTTGCTATCTCGCAATGTAAACATGAAGAATGTGAGCTCGGCTTGGAAAACGTGACCCTGAGGGAGACGTACTACTACAGTCGTTCGGCGTAATAGGGAAGCGGGAGATTGTTGGATGTGAGGGAAGGCTCAGCTTTATCCCCTTAGCGCAGGTCAAACAGGTTCGGAGAGATAGCAAAGAAAGCAGGGCGAAAATAGACGCTTTTCGCCCGGTGGGTGCTCGGCATTTATGACAAAAAGCAAAACAAGCAACGCATTTGTATTCCAATCATTGCCGCATTGATTTCTATTGCCCAGGACAGCTTGTAGAGTGAGACGTTTATTTGACATTATCGGTTCGTAGGCGGCAAAAGGCGAGCTACGGCGCAGTACATAAAACAAACAAATGCGTAAAAGGCTAACAATGCAGCGCAACGCTAGCAATGGTTTGTCCGATCAAAAATAAAAGTAAGGAAAAATTTTCCTGCAGCCCGAAAAACAACCGAGGTAGTCTTTTGGGTTGACTGTGTACTTTGTAATCTCATTTCTATTTTTTTTTCCAACTTCAGTCTGATCACAGTGACCGAGTTGACATGGCGACACGGGCATGAGTCATTTGATTAAATTACAGCCTATACATATTTATAGTACGGAGGGTCCTTTCGTGCTTTCAGACTGCACAATACAGAAAAATGAAAAGCGGTTTCTTCTAATAACAATGACGGCATGTTTTGTTGTTTGGGGGCAACTTTCCATGTGACTTTCCTCAGGTCCTGTCGAGACACATTTTATGCTTCCATCTTTTTGCCAGTGCTGGTGTTATTAAAGCATAGCTCGAGGGAGGCGGAGCCACTGGAGACTCATGGAATCGGTTACCGCAGGACAGAGTGAAGGCTCGCTATTTATGAATGGCCTTTAACTGTAAGGGAGAGATGCATGGCTCAATGTTCTCCGCCCCCCCCCCCCCCTGCCTTCGATGCAAAAGCATCCGTCCACATTAGCATATATGTGTGCGTGTTTGTAGGATGAAAGCGAGCTGGTGAAGGATAGCAGAGGAGCACCGAATTATTTATGATCGCTGTGCACTATAATTAGCAAAAACTAAATTGCATGTCAACACGGACGGCAGTTAATTCCGGCCCTGCTTCTGTCAAACGACATTACAAATGTTAGCGGGTTACTACAGCGGAAACTAACCATGTTGGTCAAGGGAAAATAAAAGAAGATTGCACAATGGGAGGCCGTGCCCTGAATTATTTTAAACCAAAGTGAGGGAAAGCGAAGCATAAATAAAGTCACAGTGGCATTTTGAGGTAATAGAAATCATTAACATCAACCCACTATATGCATGTGAGGTATTGTGCTTCCAAAAAAAGGGACAATAATTGATGGGTGTAAAATAATAATCACATTTAATAGGATATCTTAATGGTGCTTCTCCAGTCCTGAATGTGTTACTAGCTTGAAAGGCCCAAATTAAAAGGAGTTAATTAGCGGGCCCCATCTGCCTGCAAAGCCTTTGTGGGACTGTTTACATCCGACAAGTTGATGCGTTATTAGATAATACTCGGGCTCTAATGGTTGCAAATGTGACAATCTGGTGAGTGGAACGCTCTATCAAAGAGGTGCACCAATGACCCGGCTGTGTTGCAAATTAGCATGTTAATTAATATTTGCCTCGGGTATGAAGTGATTTGGCAAAGTGACACCTGTGACATCGTTTAAGATCAGTCAGAAAAGTGCGGCGAGTGGAATAGCCGAGCTTTTATTGTCAGAGCTAATAAGCCGGCGTGTTTTGCACGTTTGTGTTTTTGATGATGGTCGGAAATATGCAAATTGGTGTTTATCAAGCAAGTTTGCACACTGCCTTCATGGAATTCAATTCCTATTCATACTGTCTGGGGAATCATTTGAAAATGCCAGACTGGCCAATTTTCTGACATATAGAAGCGCTTTATGTAAAATATTTTTGGTGGTTTGGGAATTTTTTTTTCCAGTCACATTCTGTGGCTGAATAGGCTCGCGCCCTCGCAGAGGTCTGCCCTTTGAGCTGTTGTGACAGATTGATTGGCTGCAAGTCAGAGTCATGGCACCAGAACTCTTTTTGAGGTGTGAGATGGGGTGAACACATATTTTTCGCTCCAAAATGCCAATTTCCACTCTTGACTTTTTTTTTTTTTTTTAACAGGCTGAAAAGCTTGGAGGATTTTATTTCCCCTTCGCACAATGCGGGTGGTGAAAAATACAAAAAAAACATGAATGGCCACGGTGTTTCGTGGCACGCACTGGAGGAGTTTGCGAGCCGATTTTTTGATGTGATACTTCTCCAAAAAATTCCCACGTGACTTACAGGAAGGGAAATGTCTCACTTGGCCCATCATTAATCCTCGGCTGGTAATATTTAAATCCCCAGCTAAGCAATCCATTTTAACTCCTGGCTCATTAGCAGCGCATCAAATCCTCTCGGTATCGCATCTCCTTTGCCTTTTCATCAATCACATGCAACAGCAACCTTTGCTCTGCATCCTGTGTCTCTTTCCACTCATCCCGTTTTTTTTTTCGGGGGTGGGGGGGGTTCTCCCTACCCCTGCTGTTTCCTTTGCCTCCCACGACATATTGAAGGTGACAGGTGTGTGAATGTTTTATGCAAACTCTAGAAGGCTCATGAAGTCTTAGTACTTCATAAGATTTGCATCGGCACACTCGGGCTATTTCATTAACAACTTGATACCGTACATTGTTCTCGTGATTCAGCTGTTCCTGGCAGGTTATCATTCTGATGAATTTTTTTTTTTTTTTCATGCTGACATGCAGCACATGTGATGAATACCGAAGAAGTCCTGCGAGATATTTGTCTTTGAAAAGTCATTTTAGCCTCAAGTGAAATCGAGCAAGCAGTAATGCGGCGTGACTCGAATGCGACGATGGATTCCGTTCGCCCCGCGGGGTGGCCATGTTTGACATGGACAGGTGGAGGAATTGCAAGGTGGGATTAAGGGAGACAATTATTGACGGAACAATACGTTGCTATTTCTGCATAATTACTGTGAGGAAAATCCCGATGCTTGAATGAATTGCACGTATAGCCCAATTATTGTGACAGGAATATTGTATAGGGCAATTCAATATGGACGTTTACAATGGCGCCATCAGTGCGCCGGGGAGTTAAAATGATGGGATCATGTAGGAGGAGCATGCTAACAAAGCTTCCGTGTTTGAAATGAAATTGGGAAAAAATGTAATTATGGTAATCACGACGGCCTCAGTTGGACAAAATTACCAGTGAGGGATTGTTGATCCTTTTCAAATCAGTCGTAATAGGTTTGATTGCTGGCGGCACGATGCGGGTGGCGTGTCCACGTTGCAGTTCGGAGGTTCTTGCTTTTTAATCTCGGCATCATCAATCATAAAAGGGGAACGGACGGAAGATGAGACTTACTTCTCAGGCAACCTTGAGTCGACTTCCCGCTACATGTTTATCAGTGTTCTGGAAAAGAAGACCTGGAAAGAAAACACAAATGATGTTGTCGAATATCTGGATTATATTTATCATAATCTGCGCAGGGAACAAGTTGTATATCTGAATTTGTCATCTAAGTTGACATATTGCGTCATTTTTTATTTTATTTCAAGTTTAGATGACATTTACAGGACTTCTTGAGTGACTAATCTTTTGGGTACTTAACCTTTAGTTTTGGGAGCCAGGCTAATGTTCAGAAAATATTTTTTAAAACGAGAGAGAGAAGTAAAAGAGAAAAAAAAGATACAAGTAAGTAGTGCAGTCAAACACTCCTAAAAACTCTTACAGAACCCCCACACTAAGTTGTAATTGGTGCGCAAGTGTAAAAAGAAGATAACCACTGTACAAATCGATAAAACGCCGCCGATGCTAACATGGTTTTGGCTGAATTCCATTGCTGAGCACCATTGTGTGTTGTCGTCTTCCCGTCAGTGCTCATTTACTTTAGCTTTACTTCGTTAGACGGTTATGGTCGATGCTTAGGAACTCTGTAATGAATTGGCCGGGGAGTGGGAGGGACTTTAGAGTCTGACATTTCTCCAAGAGTGCAACTCGGTTTAAGAATAGAGTGAAAAGACAATGAATGTCCTTTTTGCTCGTCAAATTGGGTTACCTCCTTCAATCTCCGGACTGATACTTTGTAATTGCACTGCGGTCGATGGCTAACGCCCATCACGCAGGTACTCTAATGGAAGAGTAAAATTCATTTGAGAAGATTACTTGAACCCACCAGAGTGAGAGAAACAAATGGCTGGCGACTAAAGCCGCGAGTTTGGCCTACGATGATCTGCAGCCATCACTTATTGGCCGGTATTAAGTAGCGCTCAGTGGAAATTCTCCGAGCGACACGTGCTAAGCCACTGGAAATGGCGTCCTCTGGTTTGTGCGACGCGCATTTAATTTTAGCCGCATTTGATCAACACCCACCTCTATTTAGAAGTCGTGACAGCTCGGAGATAGATGACGGTTTATTTCCAGTTATGCGCGAGCATGTAGCTTTTGGTTCTTATCACACAAGACATGGTGAAGCAGAGTAAGACGCATCAGTCAATATAGTCCAATAACCTCTTGAAAAATAGCAGAAATAAGAAAATGGGAATGAAAGAGATGTGCGTGTACAAAACGGACTTTGAATGAAATGAATAGATGAAAAGCACAAAACGTGACATTGCAGTCTTGCCCGACCATTGTGAGTCATTCTTAGTTCATTTGTTGATCTCAAAAATGTTTCATAACATTCGTTTTGTAGGAAAGTTCACCTGGGAATGACCTTAGCACACTTGGCCTTGCTTTTGGAGAACAGTATGAGCAAAACATTAAGCGCAAAAGTGTTGAATGTGTTCAGACCATATAAAATGGAAAAAACGAATACCTTTAGTTGTTTTAATTTGCTTTGTCTATATTGGAGCGGGTCTGGTGTACAATACACGGACCACACTTGTTCCCTTGAGGGCCACTTTAATACGATTAGCAAACATGGCAAAGTAATTCCAGGCAAGGGAGCGAGATGTGTTTAATGATTTGGGTTGGAGCACTTGAGCCATGTTAGAATCGGAAGGGGATGGAGGCTATTATAGTTTAGCGTTTACACACACACAAAAAAAACAAATGCTGTCAGCAAATATTTAAGAAAGGTCAGGGTTCATTTCTTCTAGAAAATTCTGGTTCTTTGGTATTCACATCTTTTGTGCGTATTGGAACAACAACCAAAAAACTGAGGGTGGTTTACTGTGTCTTAAATTAAAAAATAAAAAATAATAAAAAACACTTACCTAGGAAGCCAAAATTTTCCAGTTCTGAACCTTTGAATCATTCACAAGATGCACCTAGACCAGAAATGAGCAAATTAATTGATGGATGCAAGATAGCAGTGCACATCGAATCTTCTCAACCACAAAAAGAAATGTTTTTTTTAAAACATCAAAAATGACTTGCTCTCAACATTTATTAGCATCTCATGAATGCCTCTAAATTCAAAGCCACTCTTTTGAATGATAACATTGCTTCTAATCAATTCATTAGGTATGAAGCATCTCATCTTTTTTTTTTCTTTCTTCAATTTAAACAGCAAGGTGATGCTCCGTCTATATGTGCGTGCGGTCTTCCTCCACATAACATGTAAACGATTCGCAGCATTCTCCTAATCAGCCAATTAATCATCGTTTTAGGAGTGTAATCTCTCTCTTAGGCTGCGTTCGACATAATTTGGGTTTTATACATTCATACCCATGCTTGGATTACTAATGAGACTGTTTGGCAGACGTCGCCAGTGATGTCATATAACCTCGTCACAAAGTTAATCTAGCTTTCATTTGAACTGCCTGTAAATTCCTCCTATCATACTGAGAGGAGAGATGGAATGTCATATTTGGCTACTCATTTGAAATTGCAAAGTTGTAAACAACCAAAATGTCCTCGGAGGGGTGAAATACAGAATTCTACATTTATTTATATATTTTTTAAATAAACATGAAGTGTTGTTTTGGTCAAACACACTGAGTCATCATGCATTACACTTGCAAATGGGTTTAATATCAATACTTCAATCGCCTTGTAGGGTGCGGTTCTACTTATGCGTAAATTCAATGTGCTTACAGCAACATTTTCAATACTACAAGGGAAACTTAAGAGCTTCACACCGAGCATGATCACTTGAATCGATAATTCAAAGTGATTTAATTACCTTGAAGTTGGAAAGCACACTAAGAGCGGAAGCCAAATTATGATTTAAATATTTATATGTGTCAGGAGATGACGAAGCTTTGTGTCTTTCTTTCCGTCGTAATTAATTGTAACTCTGAATGCCGAGGAAATGTGTCAGGGACTCCTTGGATATCTTTTTTTTTTTTTTTTTACAAAATCAATTAAGTGACACACTTGACACGTATTGTGCACCTTAAGTGGTACAATTAAAGAAAATATCTCAGCAATTTGTAATATTCCTGACTCCACTGATTTTCCTGTACTCCTCTCTCAAAGGGGAAAACGCATTAATTAAAAGTTGACATTTACATAATAAGTAATATTAATAAAGTCACAAAATAACCACATGCCTACGCAAATACAAGCTTATTACACACAAAATTGAGGTCTAATTGGTCATGAATTGTCTACATTAACGAAAAGTACCAAAATGATTTAACTTACATGGCTTTTTCGTCCACCATTTTATCAGCCTTGGCATCATTAGACTCACCAAAACACCTGCTACGCTCGTGACGCACCAGCCGTCGCTAACGATGCGTTCAAGAACAACTCGGAAATTAGTGTTATGGCATATAAAACAGAATTGCGATTGTCTTAATGGCTGTAAAAGTGTGTATGGGAGGTCAGCGAGAGGGAGGATGAGTTTGACGTTGCAATTACCTGATTTATTTGCTATTTTATGCTTCTTCTAGACAATATCATCATAGTTATTTTTGTCGTAAATAATTTAAACTGTAAGAAATAAAATGCCAACCTCACATTGAAGAAAGATGACAACATAAATTTTGCCTCTTTAGTGATCGTCATTGTTGGCTGTTCTCACATAAAGTCAGCTGGAATAGGCTCCAATTTACCCGCAACCCAATACGCATAGGCCCCTGCAGTAAAAAAAAAAAAAAAAGATGGATATTATGGTCTTCTTTTTTTTTTTTTTACTTCAAATTGCAAAATTGCATGTAACAGAAACCACGCTTACTTATTTTTACTGCAGTGGACCAAAAGTATTTTACAGCACTACTGTAGGATGTCATGTTATTTATGTACCTTATGACGACCGACTTGGAGTACCTCGGGTACTGTTTTGAAGTGAAGTATGCGGCAGCTCTATGTGGCATGAATTTTAAATAGACCAAAGCACACAACATATCACCAACAAATGAAAGAAAATGAAACCAAACCAGAACAGCAAGTACATTTTATTCCTACAGCACAAAGTGCTTCATGTGGTTAAAATGCAGAATTAGTACGATAATAGATTTAATTAAAGACAAAAGCAAATCAGAACAGTCTTTCTGGAGTGCTTCTCTAACCTGTCTGCCATTTTTTTTTTTTTTTAACAAAGGGATTATAAGTTAAGGTTCAGCAATATACTGCACCATAATTCCTCACTGGGTGTGCACATGTGATAAAGTCCAGTAGACACCAATGAGCTATTTAAATTTACAACAGCAGCAGCCGTTGTTATACTTTGGAAACTGCCACCCCCACTACACACAGGAAATGAAGTATTTGTTTATTCATTTGCTTTGGCTCAAATTGAAACTGTAGTGCAGGGTAATGATGCAGAAAAATGAAGTGCAAAAAAAAAAAAAAAAAGAAGCAGATATGGGGTTAAGTAGCTTCTTGTATGTGGCTTGGGAATGAGCCGCTCCGATCAAAATGACACCGCCGGGTGCAGTGTGCTAAATGGAATTTCATTTGAGGATAAGGAGGCACGCGGCTTCGATGACCACAGACACATGACACACTCTTGAGAGAAAGGTGAAGCAATCTTATTATACCTTGTCTTGTCCTATATGCATTGGTGCCAAGCTGACACATCACTTGGCTGCTCGCGTGTGCAATGGCTGCTGGCAATGACAACTGTGTTATATACCCTGTGGTGCTGACAGCTTTCTCTCTCCTCCACCTCCTCCTAAACCACCATCCCTCCCTCCCTCTATCCCTCTTCTTCATTTCATCTCGCTCCAGGCTGAGGGGAAGCTACCACGTGGCAAGAAGGAGGAGGGAGAGGCAAGGATGGATATTCAACCTGGTGTAAGAGCCTCCCCGCGGGGATGCCGGCGTAGGACGCAAGGCCTCCCGGGCCGTTGACCTGCCGTCTGTGTGATTTATGGCGGTGTTGGGAGGGGGGAGGCTCCAGGCCACTGCAGACTCCTCGCTCTGGGTGCACCGGCATCTGCAGGAGGCATACGTGGAGGGATTCTAAGCCAGGCGTGCGTAAATCCACGAGCCGGATCGCTGCTTTGTACGCAGAACTCCTCCCTTGATATTCCTGCACTGCAGCAATCCCCCGTCTCACGTCTGTTAGACCAAGCCGGCTGTGGCAGTGTGTGTGGATTACCATCAGTCATGGCGTGTCGGCTGTAGAGCTCCGCCGCTCGCGGGGGGCGGGCCCAGCGAAATCGATGGAAGTAACAAAGTGATGCTCCAGTACTGGCGCGCCCGCTCGTAGTCGGACGTTAAGACAACCCCCCCCCCCCCCCCCGAAAGGTGTCAAGTGTGAGCCAATAGGTGCCCCCGCCATGGTGTTGCCGCCTCCCGATAAACGCCACGTGTGCTTGACCACCATTGTCATCATGACCAGCATGGCCTTCATGGACGCCTACCTGGTGGAGCAGAACCAAGGCCCGAGAAAAATCGGCGTGTGCATCATAGTGCTGGTGGGCGACGTGTGTTTCCTCATCGTGCTACGCTACGTAGCGGTGTGGGTCGGAGCCGAGGTGCGCACGGCCCGGCGGGGCTACGCTATGATCCTCTGGTTCTTGTACATCTTTGTGCTGGAGATCAAGCTGTACTTCGTCTTCCAGAATTGCAAAGCCGACAGGAAGAGTCTGGAGACAGTGGCGCGGAAAGCATTGACGTTACTTTTATCCGTGTGTGTGCCCGGTTTATATTTGGTTCTGGTGGCTCTCGACAGCATGGAATACGTCAGGACTTTCCGGAAGAAAGAGGACATGCGGAGCCGTCTCTTCTGGGTGGCGTTGGACTTGCTGGATCTTCTGGACATTCAAGCCAATCTGTGGGAACCCCAACGCACGGGACTCCCCATTTGGGCCGAGGGCCTGATGTTCTTTTACTGCTACATCTTGCTCCTCATCCTCCCCTGCGTGTCGCTCAGCGAGATCAGCATGCAAGGCGAGCACATGACCCCCCAGAAGATGATGCTTTACCCGGTCCTGAGCCTCGTCACCATCAACGTGGTCACCATCCTGATCCGAGGCGTCAACATGGTGCTCTTTCAGGACAGCCGCGTGTCCACCATCTTTGTGGGCAAGAACGTGGTGGCCATCGCCACCAAGGCTTCCACCTTCCTGGAGTACCGTCGGCAGGTCAAGGAGTTCCCTCACCCGCAGAACGCCATGGCTATGGAACTGCAACAAAACTCGGTCGGCCACACGCAGACACTGCCCAACGCTACCGCTTTGCCGCACGAACCCACTCCGGCGCAGGACGTCATTGACACATGACGCTCGACGTTGGAATGAGTAGGTTGAAGCTTCACTAGACAGAAGAAAAAAAAATATGGGGGAAGGGGAAAAAATCATCTACAAACTTGGTCACGGGACAAATTCAACTCCTTAGCCAGGGTACCACCATCATGTGTTTTAAAAGTTCAGACTGCGCCGAGAGACTCCAAAACCCAACGGAGCAGGAAATTTATGTTGTGTAAAAAATGTGTCCCTCTCGCTTTAAGTGTCTTCTATTTTCTAAAGGTCACCGGTACCAGCACCAAACGAGGCAACGTTTAGCTTCCCCCGTTTCCCTCCAATTGGGACAAAAAAGGAGCAGACGTTGACAAACGGCCACGGCGAACCACTTGGCGCGTTGCGGCAACGGGTCGATAGCGGCCCGACGCTCGGCCTTCGTGCGTTTGTGTTGTGTAACCTGTGGAAACCGCAGCCTCGGGTGCTTTGGAACTACGGGTTTGATTAAAGCCAAGCACCGCAGCCGCACTGCGAGCACACACACAAAAACACACATCATGTCGGAAGAGCATGCACACAATTCTATATGCCTGCAAGTATGTGTGCAAATGTTTACCACAAGTGGGAGGGGCCGGGGGCGGGGTTATTACAGGTCATTTTGTAACACAGGTGTGTGTGTTTATGTGTGAAGTGCAAGTGAGATAAAATTGTGGGTTGATGTCTGGAGGAAGGAAAAAAAAATATTTCTCAACTGTGCATTCCTCAAAATGTGTCAAAAGTAAAAAAAAATATAGAGTGTTTTGTTCACAGAGATAAAAAAAAAGAAATTAAATATGTGCAACAGCCTTTAGTTTCATTCCTAATATTGTTGTCGTTATGATTACGCTGTACATTATCTACGAGCGGGAGGCCAATGATGTTTTAATAAAGATTACTGATGACGATTCATTTTTATATTCTTGGAATTCAATTTGGAGGCCGGCAGATTTTTTTGTCCACAAATTAACGCAATGCAATTACTATTTATTAATGTCATATTAAATGTTGTTGACCGTGTTAATAATTTCTCATAATAATTAGCATACCAAAATATCTCCATTTCTGCAAGCGTTCACATTTTTAACTGAAATCACAATGTCCCACTGGCTAGTTATTTTTAGAACAGGCCCACGAGCTTCTTTAAGTTGTCCTTAGGTGTGAATGTTTACTGCTACGTTTGCCAATTTTTTAATGAAAAACAATATTGGCAGCAGCTTTAATTACATTTGTTTTACGTTGCATACTAAATTCCCCCTACCAAGTCGCAAAAATAATTAGCCCGCATTTTAAAACCTCACCTAGGACTCCTCAGCGAGTCATGAAGGGAAATTTGATCTTCCTCTTTATCCAAGCGTGCAAAAATCCAAGCCAACATACGTTTAAGTGGATTCTATATAAATGTTATGGCCGCCAAACAAACAACGCAACTGGTGTAGAAAAGTTGCCAAGCAAGCAAGAGTAGAAGGCCACCAACAACGTGGAGGGCATCACTCAGTGCTGCGTAATTGCTCGCAGATGTCTGAGCCTCCATGAAATGTCCCGTTTCCTCATTTGGAACAAAATGTCATCTTATATATATATTTTTTTTTTAGCCCGAGCGCAACTATTCACAAAACTGCTTTTGTCTCGATCTGACTTCAAATGAAGCAATATTTTGGACAATCTTCATTTTGTCATCGGATTTTATTCCAAACACCATTTTGTCTGCTGTTGTGACAGTTAATCTCGCTTTGTCAAAGTATTTAATTACACACCAAAGCGAGGTCTCAACTCGGCAACAACTGTAATTGTGTTGCTATTATCTTTTAATTCACACCAGCAGTTTATGTCGCAGTTTGCCCCGCTGCTGTTAAATCTGTTTGTATGGAATCTGTTCAAAGGCAATTAAGAACCAGAGCCCGAGTTTAATTAAGAAAATGTCTCTCGGGATATTTGAGGCCGACCATTGATGGTAATCTGTCGGATTTCACTGTCGGGTTTAGGCGCGATTGTTTTAATGAATCTTGTCCGAGTGAAGGTAGGAAAGCAAATGAAAAAGTTAAATAATGCATTTGCCAAACGGATCACCTTTCGCAGGCCCCGTAAGCGAGTCATCCATAAACTCAGTATTCCGGATTTTCATCTTGCTTAGATCCGGCATCTCTAGAAGTGCAAAGTCCCTCTGTAAAATAAAATCAAAGTCACTTAGACGAGCGGAGCCACTTTGTGCGGGGCATGCACTAACTAGTGCTCATTTTGTCCACTTACTTGCTTCAACGGTCCCACTTTCAGAAGGAAACATCTCGTGTGTCATCACGCGCTGGTCGGAAACACTAATCTAAATGCAAATCACCCTCGCTCACTCATAAAACAGCTGCTCGGTTGTTTCCGACACGCGTGTTAAACGCTTTAGTTGTGCATTCCCAAGTCTGTCCGTGGACCTTATCAATTTTACATCATATTATAAAGTCAGGAGGTATCAGATTTCAAAAATAAAAGCGACCCCACCACTCTTTTGAGACGAGCCTCCGGCTTGGCCATATTGTGTTTCGTCAACTCACGCAGGCATTTGCAACCGTAAATATTGAACAGGTTTAACATTTGGAAATGTCGGCCGTGACTGTTTTCTGAGTCGTTCGCCGCAGATAAAATATCACTCTTATTGCAACCACGCCGGGACAATCGCTCCGGGTGACCTTTTTGAGACAACTGATGAATGGGTCTTTGATGACTTTTAGAAAAAAGAGAAAATGCTCAACGTCATCTAGCACCTGTTAAAACAACAATGCTGCATGTCCTTGGTGTATGGAGACAATTGGATGGAAAAAGTTTTCCAGACAAACAAGCCGCAAGATAAAAGATGAGGGCAACAGCTCGACGGCAGATATAAAACAAAGTGAGGAAACACATGTAAGGTTCCCAACACGCTATGTCCATGCATC
The DNA here is from genome assembly GCF_024217435.2 of Syngnathus scovelli. NCBI lineage: Eukaryota > Metazoa > Chordata > Actinopteri > Syngnathiformes > Syngnathidae > Syngnathus > Syngnathus scovelli. The sequence goes on along the minus strand of NC_090866.1, from coordinate 6,240,654 downwards.
GCTAGCAAAGACCCCCGCTAAGACCGTGTGGGCCAATGTGATTGAGTTCAAAGGGGGCCGCTTGCAATAGCAGAATCTTGAACGTGATTCTTGAGCTAAGCCGGTAGAAACGTGGTCTATGACCTGGAGCTTGATTGGAATCTAAATGTGACGCCGCACCACCACAGAAGAAGAAAGCACGCTTGTGATGATGTGTGTTTGAAGAATTTCTCCTGCAGCAGAGGCACAGCGAAATATATATATATATATATATATATATACTTTTTTTATATTAATATTTATGAAATTATATTATATAATATATATTATTTTTTAAATGACATATCATTTCAAAAAAATGTGAATTCTTACAATAAAACACATCACAACTACATTACATCAAGAGTAAATCCCGTCGTGTGCACGATAAACGAGTACTTACACTTATTTGCACTAAATAGACAACTAGCAGCTATTTGGCTAATTGAACAATTTACTCAATCGCTTTGCAATCGGAACAATTTCAGTCATGCTAACTAAGGGCAAGTAATTAAGCAGGAAGAGATGAAGCGTGGGTTATCGTCACATACGCCGGCATCTTCTCAAAAGTGCATGTTGGCTTTATTTTCGTCTAAGATGTCCCGAGGTGTGAATGTGAGTGTTAAAAGAAGGCCAACGCCTCCCCACCACAAGGCTACTTCAGGGAGGTCGCCCAAAGTTCAAACGCTCTAGGAGATGAAGTGATGGAGAAGTATCTAATTTTATACACACACTAAATGTCCTGTGTATGTGATTAGATTTTTACAAAATGTTCACAACTTGTTCATTAACCTAATTAATTTAGTTTGGCTCCCATTGTCATTTTTATTGATGAACAGGAAGTGGCTGTTGATTCCACCATGGAGGGCGGGGGCAATCGGTCAAGCTGAGGGGACAAAAAAGAACTGACTCGGCCATTTTTCCTAGATGTAACAAGAATTGCAACGAAGCGGAACCACCAACCTAGTTGGCTCAACATCCATCACTGCTCAGCTCAGCAACGCGCCCAAGCAGCAGCAGAAAAAAAAAAAAAAACAGGCACAGTCTTGCAAAAAAAATGTCAAGGGGAGAGATTTACAAGTTCTGGTGGGATGACAGTGTTGTGGTCACGAAGGTCCGGGTGCGTCCATGTTCACTGGAGCAGGTTCTCGCTGCTTGTTAGGGAACTCCTCAGTGTGTGCTCATTAGGAAGCTGCAGGGCATCCATGTAGGCCCATGCAATGGGTACCTCTCATTAAAAGAATACACACTTTTATCATCAATAAACACACACACACACACACACACACACACACACACACACACACACACACACACACACACACGCACACGCACACTTCCCCATTTGTTCAAACCGTTGCAGCCATAGCTTTGTCACGGTTTTACAGTCACAAGGCATGCAGTGTCAGTTTGCGTCAATAAGGAGGACGTACAATTGACTCGTGTATCAACACTGCCCCCTGGCGGTTCCACCGAATCTTACACGCTGGCTAGTGAAATGAGTTTCATGTAACGGTTATCTGGCTTATTGTCACTCGGGTGTTTTTAAATATTCAAGATAAGATTCCATTTTGTTTTGTATAAATATTTTCTGCATTGACGGCGTTCGACTTGAATTTGTAAAAAGTCAGGAGGCTAAATGTACAGGAACGATTTTGCCATTTTATTTTTTTTTCTTCACATTATTGCTTTACAGTAAAATGCATTGGTTGGATATGTCCAGTATAGCAAGACGATACATTCATATAAGTTATACAGTATTTTTTTTAATAGTACCTAACTTTACATTAAATAGACTTTTTTTTATTATTGTTGACAACTCCCACATCACATTGAGCTCACAGTGCATCAGGTCGCATTCAATCAAAGAAATACACACGAGACGTTTCGTGTTTTCATCACCTTTCCGTGACATGTGCGTGATAGTTGAGCACACGCAGACTCCCATCCAGTCTGCATCAAATAATTCTTTTTTTCCCTATTCTTCCTCCAGAAAAAAAGAAAAAGACTCGCTGACAAACGCAAGTTAAGAAAAAAAAAAACTGCAACCTCAAGATGAAAAAGAAAAAAAAAAAAGCACATTTTTTGCCGCTTCCAAAGTGTATCTACAGATGGGCCCTGTGTGGTCACCTCCATCCAGCATTGAAACAGATGAGCATTTTTTGGGGGCGGGGTCCAACTTTGCTTCTCCCCCAAGTGCTCTCATCCAGGTCCTCTTAAAGTGACAAAGCCCAAACAAAAAACATCGATCCATGTTGCTTCTTTTGGCCCTTTGTTAAAAAAAAAAAAAAAAAAAAAACAGGGGGAGCATAGTGTCCATCCTTTGGCTCAGTTCAACAGCAATCACAAAAAAAAACGAAAAAAAACCACCTGTGAGCTCACACTGAGTACTGGACGGACAACATCATCATGGTGACCTGGCAGGAGCCTGACGTCACGCACACACGCACACACAAATCATGACATTGAGATTGCATATACAAGTGCCTGCCGCCATGTGTGGCACAGGAATATCACCCCCCCTCCAATTATTGTCAGAATTCTCTGTGGCTCGGCTCATTGCTTGCAATTTTGCAACAAATTGCATTGTAGCTGCCGATTTGTATTTTTTTTATTTTTTTTTTGTAAAACTGGACCAGGCAGTTGCCATGGAGATGGCTGACAGACACAAGCAGGCCTTTACGCTGTGCTTGAGGGAGAAGGGGAACACTGCATTTAACATCCCAGCATGCACTGCGGACAAGAGGCGGGTGTGCTCATCAGATTCACACACATTCATGTATCACACACACACGCGCACACACACACACACACACCAAAGGAAGCACTAGTTGATTCAGAATGAGATGGCTGTTAAAGTGCAGTATCTACATACAACTCAATACGGTAGCCCCCCCCCTCCCCCACCAAAGAGCTGTCCCTGATCACTGGTGGCTGTGGTTGGCACCGCCCCCCACCCCCTCTTTACTGGTCAGGGGGTGGTCTAGTTCCTTTGTCTCAAAAGTTGAAAATCAAATAAAAAATCATCTCACTGGTCTACAGACGGTTGAGCTGAATGAGCGTGCTGCCCCGCGGCGGGTGTTCAGATCTCTATTCAGCAGTCGGCGTACAAAGTTGTTTTGCGTGGCAACATGCTCTCCCTCGGTCTTTTGATGGAAGGATTTTTTGCAACGAAACAATAAATAAATAAATAAATAAATGAATACAGTTCACTTTTGTTGCAGTGCTGCATAACATCTCAAAAGTTGCTTCCCAAACAATCCTGAAATTGTATTTTGTTTTTTTTCATCAAGTTAGGTGAGAAAAGGTTGCAGGGACAAAGTTTGTAGTTCTTGCTGTCAAGTTGGTGTCCATAGGAGGGGAGCTGCCAAGGACAAGACCCTCGTCCAAGGGGGTGCAAAAAAAAAAAAAGTGTGCTTTTCTCTTTGGGTCCTGGAGTTCTCAGTAAACCATTGTGAGGATTCTGTCAACATGAATAGTGACGACCTGGCGACGATGAAGGGGGGGGGGGCGGTATTGGATTCAGGAGTCCCCCACCTGAGACAGCTAAAGGCATGCTAAATGGACGGACACAGTAGACAGGTGGACAGCAGCACAGCACTGCAGTAGCAGGCAAGGCTCCAAATGAGCATCAAGGACTGGGCACTGTGTGAGCGAAGACAAGATGCACAATGACTCAAGCGCGCCACCCCGTGGACACACTTGGGACTAAACAGACTCAAAGTGATAGAGGTCCAGTATTATTGGAGGGAAGGGTGGGACTTTGAGGGGGCTGTGAGGAGTTTTTGGTGTCTGGCTTCTGCTGCTGCTGTTACGTGGCGAATGTCAATCCTCAAAGCACATGGGCACGTTGACAAAAGTGAACACGTTGTATTCGATCATGACCGAGAAGCACAGGAAGACGGCGTACAGGATCAGAACGTACACGCCTAGCTTCAGATCCAGTCGCCACTTGTTCAGGTGAATGCCCAGCACCTGTTTGGGGTGCAAAACAAGTCAGTGACCCCCCCCCCAACGACAGTTGGCAGCAGCAGATTATTGGACGCCTGAAAAATAATCCCGCATGATTATCCTTTATTGTGTGAAGTGCCAATTTTGTCCCAATTACACGACAGTCATCACAGCGTAATAAGGGGATTTCGAAATCACTCATTTCGACGGCGCACGGGCTTTTTAACGAGGAAAACATTGGTTTCTGCCGTCGCCATGGTAACGAGTGCTTCAAGCCGTTGGCGACGTCAACAATACTGTTCAGAGTCGTAAGCAAAGCGTACCAAATCTTACAAAAACAGGTTTGTTGCGTATTGATCGACTTGCCCCTTTTTTTTCAAAATGGCAGCAAGATTTCATTAAGTCAAGAGCTCACCGTGAGGGCCACAGATCCCAGCAAAAGCACGACGGAATACACAAGTCCTCGACTGTTGATCATCACCTGCCACAGACAGAATCATCGCCTCACTTTAGCGCAATTGTGTTACGAGTCAGCAAGTGGAGTTGAGGGATACAAAACGGGGGGGGGGGGGGGGTCAAGCATCACCTCCGAGCCGTAGTCCACACACATGGTTTGGATTGCCCAAGGGACGCCCAGGCCCACTAGGATGTCAAAAACGTTGCTTCCAATAGTGTTGGACACGGCCATGTCTCCCAAGCCTGAAATACACGACACGCTTTGTCTGGCCAAGTCTCAACACAGATGGAAGGGGACAAGCGAGCAGGAGGACGGGACGACCTTGGCGCGCCACGATGAGACTGGCAATGCAGTCAGGGACGCTGGTACCCGCTGCCAGGAAGGTGATACCCATGATGACGTCAGGGATTCCAAGAGTGTAGCCAATTATCGTCACCTGCAAGACGCCAGCATACAAAATGGATCCCGTGGATTTTTTTGGGGGGTTTGATTTACAAAAATACAGCGCTGCAAAACCTACCATCCAGACCATCACGTAGGAGAAGACTGCGATCCAGACGGTTGAGAGGATAAAGGAGAGCATGAAGCATCTCTCCCAGCGCGGCTTGCCACAGTTTGGGACGGTGAAGAACAACAACAGGAGCAGCGGCCATGAGATGAGCCACTTGATAATATTGCCGCATCCCTCTGTGCACAACACAAACATTCATTTCGGTCCTCGTTGCATTCCACTGGAGCGCAATCATGGCCATTCGCGTACTGGGAAGATGAAACGGGGAAATGCCGCTCTCCTCATCTTCCTCGGTGGCTTTATCCTCCGGCACGTTCCCGTTCTCAATCTCCATCTTGCCGTCGATCACTTGCGTTTCCACGCCGTTCGCCGCCTGGACCAACTTCTGGCGCTTTCACAAAAGAGACACTAAATCCCAAGCACACGCCGGTACGGCAATTCCGGAAGCGTACCTCTGTGATGATGAGGCGGCTGGCCATGCGCAGGCGTGTCTTGGGTGCAAAGTGGCTGGTGATCATGATCCGCAGGCCCGCTTCGGGGAAGCTCAACTTGGACGGGCTGGCGTGCATGATCTCGTCCACCATCACCACCGAGCCACGGCTGTAAGCTTTGGTGGGCTTCACTAATAATACGGACAACGTAAATTGAAAGAACGTTGGACTCTGCACCCCCACATCAACCAATAGTCTCTTATTTTTTACTAATGTCGCCCTTATTGGTCTAATTTAGACGAATACATGCAAGAAGGCGCATATATTAACAAATCATTACCACTTCAGTGGGGAGCAGCAGCAGCAGAAAAAAGTGTTAAGCGACACAAACACGTTGGCACAACGGCAGCACAAGTGAGAATAAGTTTAGTAAGGCTAAGCAGACAGGCGGCGGGTTAGAAAGAACCATCGGTCAGTAACAACACTCAGACTAAGAAGTGGCTAAAAAAAAAAGAAAATCTGTATTGTGAAAACTTTCAAATGACTTCATGTCTTGCTTTTAAAATACATTTTAAGTGTCATGCAAGTGTAAAAAGAAGTTAACCTCCATGTGGCAATTATCAGCACCTGCCTCAGCAGGCAATTGGACGTTCCAATCGATTCGGCAGCCGTGATACAAAAGTTACCTTTGTCTTCCCCACGCTATGACTTCAGGGAGAATTCCCATTTCGCGCTTCCATAGTTGCGCTCACGCCACCCTTAGTAGCATCTAATTGAATCAACGCTTAAACACTGAAAAATAAAAAAATTATACGGGCCATGGGTCATTCGGAGACAGTATATTAGTAACGGTTAAGGTGACACGGTTCGTCGGGATCACAGGACTGCAAGTTTGCTAATCATTGGAGAGAATTCAGCACCAGCAGAGAGAATGAATCGGATGAAGCAATTGTCAAGCGGAACAGAAGGGGGGGGGGGGGGGATTAAAAGCCACACGACCTCCGAGGAGGTTTTCACGGGCCACTTCCTGTTGCCCCAGCCTGTCTGGTTAGCCTTACCTGCTGCCAGTAAGGGCACCGTCGGGTCGTCGTCGTAATAATAAGGCGCATTACCGTCCTCCATCTCGCTGCTGGTAGCCGCGTTACCGTTGGCTACGTTTTTCTTGGAGCTGCCCACGAAGAAAGCCTGCATGCTGGAGTTGAATCTAGCGAGGAGATGCACAAGGATAGGTCAGTGGAGAGAACTCAATCGAGATCAAAGACTTGTTTGAAATCTATTAATGAGCTAAAAAGAAAAAAAATTACGCTGCTAACATCCATAGCATGAAGTGACCTAATTTCCAGGAAAACATGCATCACAATGTACACAAAGCCTGAAATTGGCTGCACAGCGTTCGGTCAAAAGATTTTTCTTTTTTTTTTTTTAAAAGTTATGTGAAGTGTCTATCTAAGAACGCGGCAAATGCTGCTCTGTTGTTTGGACTTAACAGAACACGCTGTCCTCCAAAGGGTTGATGAAGCAATGGGAATCCATTTGGCTTTGGTTTGACAACATCATTTTCTTTCTATGGTCATTCGAACTGCGTCGTTGTGTGAAGCTCTTTGAACACAAGAACCAAATTTCCCCTTATTATCATTTTACTAAATTATTCATGTGACTCCTTAAGCAACATTGCACGTGCCTAGTTTTTTAATTAGTGTGTGCGTGTGTGTGTGCGCGTGCGGGTGTGTGTGTGTGTATGTGTCACACCCGCACCCCCCCACCAAAAAAAAAAAAAAAGTTTGACTTTAGCAGTTTCTTTCTGGTGCTAAGTGAAGAGGAAACACCTCGAAGCAACCTCCATTTTGACAGGAACAACCCAAAATGGCCAGTGGATATTTTGGGAAAGGTGGGGGGGGGGGGGTGTACCACCATATGACAGCATCAACAGCATCCCCTCACTAAATTGTGTCTTGCCTGCAGAATGAGGAAGGAGAGAGGAGTGATCCGGTTAAGCCGGTGCTCTTTAGGGCTGCAGGGGGGGGGGGGGGGGGGGGGGGGGGGGGGGATTAAGCCTGTGGTGGGAGTGAGAAAGAGCGAGCCAGCCGCTGTTGAGAGTGCAACGCAGATTACCAGCTGCAGCCAGACATGCAGACGCACACGCCATGACCGTGACATGCTGTCATGTGGTGGGACCACACACGCATTGAATAAGAGGTGGGAAGCAAGAAAAATAAAAAAGTGATGAAATGAAAAGTTGCTATGTAGCAAAGCACTTACTTCATGATCAGAATGTATCCCACATACATGACCACCAGCACTAAACTCTCCCACCTAAAAAAATAAATAAAAAGATTTGGCGATAAGATAGGAATTAAAAGACAAACTTCAAGTTCAAGTCATGAATAATAATAAGCTTTTTTGGAGACTGCTGCGGCCGAGTCAGACTGAAATACGCAATTAATAGATAATGAATCGGGACACAACTGCCCTAACCTTCCACCAATTATTCTTTCTCAAATTATCTTCCACCAAATCAAATAACAAATATTTGGAGGGATTCATAATAAATATGCACCAATTAGGTTTTTCTCTTGCTATTTGTCAATGAAGAAAAAGTGGATGAAGCATTTGACTCACCACACAATCTTCTCGTCATAGATGAACTAGAACGTGCCAAGAAGTTGGAGGGGGGGGGGGAGGAGAAACAGAACATTAAAAGTTGTCATGTGATAATGACATTGCCGAGTCCGACTTACCGCAATAAGAGCGATGACAGCCAGGATGTAATAGAAGGAATCTCGAAATACCGGCCACCAGGTCAGCACCACCACCTGTAAGGTACATGCAACACGCAATGTAGGTATTTTATTTAAATTTTTTTTACACGGCATGTAGGAGCCATTTGTCACGCACACACCTGCCCGGCAAAAATGCCGCAGACTCCGATGATGCAAAGGATGTTGAAGACGGCCGAGCCCACGATGGTCCCCACCCCCACGTCGCCGTGAGTGATGAAGACACCTGCACACAAGGAGGCGGCGGCGGCGGCCAATCAGAATCGCTCGTGACACTGACCATCTGGGTTAGTCGGCTGTGCGCGGCTACCGATGACGGAGGCAAAAAGCTCAGGCGCAGAGCTGCCAGCTGCCATGAAGGTGGCGCCGGCAACGTCTTCACTCAGATGTAGTTTCTGCACGAACGGAGCACAAAGCGTCACGTGACAAGAAAAACAAAATGGCAGCCATCAACCAAACCCTTTCGAGTCACCCGAAAATACCTCGCATATCTTCTCCAGTGACGTCACAAAGTATTCATCACACGTGATGGCGAGGGCCAGGAACATGTAGATGGCCTGCGTTCATTAAAATGAAGGACATCCACATTTCTTACACAAGGCCTTGAGATTAAAAACATGACAGGCGCCACATAAATCAAAGATGGAGGACAACCTTGAATTCATCATTTGCATCCCATTCAAAATGAGCTCCCCCTTTTTGCAAAGTAAGGGCCCCGAAGGGAATGTTTCGTGCTCGCGCTCCCAGGAGGCTTTGGTAGGGAAGCATGCAAGCGGCCTATTTTAGTAGCCCAAGTCTAATATATAAATTATTGATCAGGTGTGAGAGGAGAGCCCATGCAGTTTGTGCTATCTGCTATGCTCTATGCTATCCACAGGGGGCAGCGCAGGCACAGCAGAGCTGACAAGGTAAACTCGAGTTATGTCAACGGAGGTGAGTGGAAGCAAAGTATGGCGCACTGCAGCGCCATCTTGAAAATCATCTTTTAATAATGAACAGTGAAGTCAGACACGTAGTTGAAGAGGATGACACAATGCATATAATAAATATTGCACAGTTTTCAATGTTAGGGATTTGTCTTTTTCAGACTAACCTGCACAACTGACGCTTATGTTTGCTTTTATTTTGACTTTATCAGAGCCCATCTGTGTTTTCACTGCAGTAACGGGACTTTACGCCTCCGCTTGAGTGGTTAAGTGCCATTAGTGCGAGGTAGCAACATTATTATATTACTCCTCCGCTGCAACCTAAAACATGCTTTGATTGTAGTCAAGGCTGAGTGTATAAAAGTTCAAAAGATGGGACGCCTACACAGTCATGCTATTTCCTAGAAAATCCCAATTACTGTGCACTTACTTGCTCCGAAATTATTTATCTCCAATAAAAGTCATCTATCTATGCCAGCGATTTATAATAAAAAAACAGAACATCTCCATCTATCACCGCTAGATGGCGCAAGATGGAATTAACCACTGTATCCACCTGTTACGATGCATTCAAATAAATGGGATCAAGTAAATTTGTGAGGAAATTGAAATAAGAGGCACATTATTTCCCTATCAGGGAATTTTTTTTGGTTTTAAGGACTGCGGTGAGACATTCACAATGAAAAAAAATACACTTTTTATTCATCTATTAAAATAGAAACCGTATTACACTCCAAATATGGTACATGACAGGAGTCATCTTTATATTCATCGCAATGTGATCATCATCATGAGAATTGCTTTAAATACTTAATGAATATTTAGGATGACTTCATTTCCAACACTGCGGAATGTCAAATTAATATTTGATAGCTCTCGCTAGCTCGCACGCTGTACATTAGTAGCATGTACAATTTATGGCCTGCATCAGTGGCTTGGACTTTACTGCTGCAAGCGCTGGTTTGCCAAAAATGATTCCAACAGACATTTCTCTTGGAGGGGGAAAAATAATTAAATTATTGGCCTCATCTCTTGACAGGAAAACTTCCAACAGTTTCATAAAACGAGTTTTTCTCATGATAAAGTTTTTGCTGCGACGGACGCAGGCGCACAATGGAAGTTCAAAAGATGGCGTCTCTTACCGCCGTAATGTGCAGAAGGATGGCACCGCTCTTTCGTTCATTGTTGGTGAAAAGGTCATCGGGGAACTCGTGGATTGCTGAAGAGAGAGAGAGCGAGGAAATGTCACAGTCAACATGCGGCGTGACAGCGAGGCACAGCGTGTCCGCCTCCGCCATCATCATCATCATCACCCTGCTCCTCTTCCTCCCTTTTCCCGCCACTCCCCAAACTAGCTGTATGACCTTGTGAACGGCCTTCATGACCTCACCACCATCTTAGACCACAATGATGAATTTAGCTTTCGGAATTTTACAACTTTTGGAGGTTCCACCGTATTTGCAATGATTAAAAAAAAAAAAAAAAAGCTCCCAGGGTGAAGCTTCATCCATCATGTGAACTCAACAGTTGACCTGGTGGCTGACAGAAATGGGCTTGCTCTCTTCTGGGACGCGTGCAGCATCTGTGAGGGTTGCAGGCCCGGCTGTTTGCTCCGTTACGCCCGCTTACACATACGTATATTGCTCAACGCAGCGACTTCACGCCAAGCGTCAATAAGCAAATGCGACGCAAATTGTTTCTGTGTTGTGATTATGAAATAAAGTAAATAAAGGCAAGTTCTGGGCTGTGGTCACATATGGACTCATGAAGTGGAACAGGGGCTCACCTGAGACTTGCATCTGTTCTAACCTCACTGTGGATATATATTTTGTATTCTGTGATGTGCGCACACATGACTGAACCGGAACATGAAATAAAACACATTTTCTTTCCTGTAGAACCAAAACAGCATGTCATTAATTGTGTTTTAAGGTCAGCAGTGGTCACCTCCCGGGTCGCATTGACACCTGACTGGACACCTCTCGCTCGGACACAAACACGTTGCTGTTTTGTTTTGTTTTTTCCTCCGCCACCCAAGGACGGACGAGCATGAGAGGACCGGGCCGACTTTCATGACGCTTCTCAAATGACGCCTTTAAATAGGTCCACACTGACATTGGACAGCAAAAGTCACTTTGCTGAGGAAAATAACACATTGACAGAGTTTTAAATTATATGTACTTAGTCCTGCACACAATAATTTTATTTAATTAAATAATTTGGAAGAACTAATAACCTCAATACTGGTGTTTATGACATTTGAAAACAATGGAGAGGCCAGAAGGACAAAAAAGATCTAAAAGTCACCTTGTGAAGCTACAAATCTAAAAATAAACTCCCACATTCTCTGACATCTTTCTGGGCTGCTTATGCAAGAAATAACTTTTTTTTTTCCAGTGGCTCCTTTTATCAGCTCATTAGACAACCACACAGTTTGCGGATTTTACGCTAAGGACGACATTGTTCTTCACTTGTTCCTTAAAATTACTTTTTTTTTTCCTCCCTGAGGATAGTTTGGACTAATTGTTTTTATTTAGTCTAAAAAATAAAAAAAAGTTAAGCTATTGGGAGACAAGCGGTGAAATGTCACCAGTTTCCACAAAATGTCAAACGTTAACGTTGTCACAATTCCGAACGCCGCTCACAGTGTGATGATGCGGCGCCAAAGACAAAGCAAAGCAGCCACGGGCACTCATTTGTTCCAAATCTTGTAATATAGCAGACAACGGAGGGCGCGTTACATAATAGAAGCCTCTCGTGATGTCTTTTCTTCTCGAGACTGCGCTCAAGTCCTTTGTATACACTACACAAGGCAACTCTGTAAAGCGTGCAATGTTTCTGACACCGCCTCACTGCCACATCCGGATAAGCGTACCAGAATGCAGCAACACCCGAGAGATTACAAAATGTCGATTCTTCCGCGTCATTAATGTCCAATTATACAATCAGCTGCTGCTAGCGCGCAACAAAATGCAATCTGCACGGTGGACGATATAGCATGAATGCATACGTGATATTGTCCTCTTCTCTCGGTGGCTCATCCACATGCTCATAATCACATGTGGAGCGGTGCTCACATGTTCGTTTAAGCCCTAAACTTACACGGCATTCCGCACGAACCCACAAATGTGCACATAGTTAAGGCCTGTTAGGTGGCGTTTGGACCAGAAGGTTCACTGTTGTGAAATGACATTCAAAAGTGAGAAGAAGGTGGGAGGCGGGGATTCTCATATGCATGTGATTCTTCATTTTTTTGTAGCGCTCCCAAAATAGTTTTGCTTTAGAGCGCTCTTTGTTATGCGAGCCACACCGAGTTTCTGCAAGGGATGAATGTTCTGAACTCCTGCTTCCAGGCAAGTGTCGTATTGAGCAGAACAACGATGACCCTATTGCTGATGTTCTTTTGACCCAAAACAGCACCTCTGTTGGTTGCAACCAAGTATGACACTTGATGGCATCTCTGTTTCGAAATGTCATAATTGTTAAACTAACATGATATACTGCTTTACAAAAATCAATCAATAAAGTGATCCTTCTCTGTCCATTTCCACCTGGCACTCGGTCCATTGTGGAGTAGACATGTTTTTGTGGATTGTGCAAATCATTTGCGACACCGAGAACAGAAGGAAGATAAAACAAACAAAAAGTGTGTTGGAGAAAATGGGCCGCAAGGGATGCCGAGATATGCGACTTGTTAGAGTGTTGCTAGCAGGAACGATAAATTGCTAGAACAATCGGAGTGAATCATGTGCTCCACAAGTGGTCAGAACAAACCAATCTGTTTTGGGACAAAGCAATGCACGATTATTTCTGAAATGATACGAGTCATATGACTGACTCACACAAAGCAGAGCGGTGCAACGGATTTGGGAGTCGGGTTTTAAAGTTTTTCAAGTTAATGAGCGGAGCGTAAAGTTCAGTCTGGTGCACCAGGGGACTTTTTATAAAAAAAGGGAGGGGGGAGGAATGGTAATCTTTAAGGATTACGCTTCTTTTGAAGACATTTTCCAGGATTGTGTTCCAGTCATTAATTCGGCCGGCGGCTACTTTTACGTCGCAACAAAGAACAGTCACATGTTTTATTAGTGTTGTAAAACCGGGTTGGGCTGTGTTTAATAATTGGGTTTCATTTTAATAATTCTAATAATAATAAATAATAATAACTTTCAGGCCCCACTGAGCAGCTTGTGGCACTTTGTCTGCGCCATGCTGACCTGCATTCTGTATAAAACGCAAACAAAACAAATTCTGAAAGTGACATGCACCCCATTTGGATAAAGAACGACTTGATGTTGCTCGAAAAGACTCTTTAGACGATTAAGTCTGGAAGAACCGCCGCAGGCCGTAATGAATCATTGTGATGTCTTCCAAAATGGAACATTCATTGCCATACACAAAATTAATGCTACTTTATGATGTTTTGGTTTTTTTCTTTTCATTCAAGAGCTCGGCTCCATATACGGAAATCCTTCATCACAATTTGCGCGTGATTTATATTTTCGAACAATTCAGAGGTAACAAACATTCATTTTTGCTTATTTGGCTCTCGAGGGGTGCTGCTAGTGATCAGGCAGCACCGTTAGTTTTCTTTTGAAGAGTCGTGCTCTTGTTCGGGCTAAAAGCGGCATGACAACAAGACCGGGCCTTTTCAAAAACAAAGACAATTGGCCGCTTTACCTGGTGCTGAGCAGTTCATGGGCTCTGTTTCATTTTGGGATGATGACGCCATTAGCCGCCTCCCCCAGCGCTCTGAGTCCAGACGGTCATCCATTAGCATCCCGTGTCCTGCAGAGAAGACATCCAAAAAAATGTTTTTTCATCAAACTCTTAAGCCTCTGTAATGAGGCCAAACATATCTTATGTAAAAAAATTATACCGGTCAGCCCAGATGTGTTTGCTATTTTTTTTCCCCCAAATTTGTAGCCACACAAATGACACAAGGCCTCGGGCAAGATGATAAAACATTTTTTTTGTGTGTGCAAAACGATGAGTCGATCAGGGTGACGCAAGCGCCTAATTACTGCCGCGCAAGAGCGTGCAAATCGGGCCACCGAGCAGTCAGTCAGCCCGACTTCTGCTTGTGAGGTCACGCAGATTGTGGTTGTGAAAGTCCACTCACAAGACACGCTTATAATCGGTGCTTTTAACCATGTGATGGACACTGAAGGCAAAACTTCCTTCGAGCCGCATCTGAGGAAGTAACGCATAAAACAAAACGGAGAGAAATCTGGATTGGATCAAAATGAAAGGAACCCATTCGAAATTTGGCTCGTGTTGGAATCGAGTTAAATAAGCAAATATTAGCATGCGTAGCCAAGAAACCGGGCATGCTAGGCTACAGCAGTGTCGTGCCGATTCGGTCCGTTGCCGAGGACATCCTCCAGCTCTGTTCAATCAACCCAGCAGGGGGAAAAGAAGCAAGGACAAACATGCGTCCATCAATCTTGCTGGGCTGTGAACACGTTCGGCTTCAGTAGCCTGACAAAAAAAAAAAAAAAAGACACAAACACTCAAACTGTGCAAGCCCTGAATTGATTCTTAAAAAGCTTCGTCCATCACATCCACTTTAAGGATCAGCATGTATGATGGCATGTCACATCTCTGACCCAGGAGAGGTGCATCAAATCTCATCCATCTGGAATATTCGGAAAATCAACACGCCGCTATGAATCAGACGCAGTCAAACAAGTTTTTCCTGCCACATGACACTTTCTTGTTCACCATCTGCCTTGACCCCACCCCTTTGTCTGAAAAATCTATTCAATTACATCTGATTATGGCAGGTCTCATGAGTTCAGAGGGGGATTTCTCATGTTCTCAGTTATTGTGGAACTACAGATGGATAATTCACGGGGCTTCTTTAAAATAGTTCCGGTGTGACTGCATAGGTCGGGCACGCTTGATTAAAGCAAGCCATTAGCAACGCACGTGTATACATATAGGGACAAACCCACTTTAGCTAGCGCAAAAAAAAAAAAAAAAAAAAAGAGCGCTTTGCACTCGCATGTATGATATCATTGCAGAGTAATCATTTAAGCCTCTTGTTTTTTTTTTTATGTAATTAATGAAACTCCCGGTGAATCTCGGCGATCTACTGTACAACGAGACAAATTTGCTGATGCTATCTGCAGCCCTCATTGGAGACTAAGTGGGTGCAGATGGACAGATCCCACGACAGGGTCAAAAAAAAAAAAAAAAGAAGAGCTTAATGTGAGAAGCACTCTAAGCATGTGTGTGTGGACTACATTAGCGACAGCAGTGACAAAAATTCGATACATTTGAGATGGGGTCGCTGTCAGATGACAGCTGTGGGTTACATTTGAGGGAAGGGAGTTCTTAAGCAATAAAAGTGTCATAGAAATACATTTTATTTAACCAACTGTTGGATTTAGAAGCGGAAACGTGGTCATTGTTGTATGATGGACAAGTTTGGTGCCATCTGGTAGAATCTTGGTGCTCCAATGAGATGAAGAGCTCCATTTAGACAAAAGTAGTCATTTGGGGCATATATTGTACAGTATGTAATCTGCAGATTTTCACTATTATCTTCTGTCATTGTCTCATGAGCAAAGACGGGCTCTACTATGATTTAAAAAAAAAAAATGTGTAGGCAATTTATGGATTACCGGAATAAAAATTGAATAAAATGGTTAACAAAAGTTAGTCCAGCGTAAATGTGTTTTTCACAAAACAGTTTAAATTCAAAAACAAAAAGAATTGACCTAAAAATTTGCAAGGCTCAACTGTCTGCGAAATCTCCAATTATATTTATATCCATTTTTTCCCCCCTTTCAAAATTCTGGTCACATCTTGCCATGAGAGCATATGACACATTGTCAAATCACAATGTACACCAGTTGACCTCCGATTCCTGTTTTTTGTGGAATACTCAAACTAAAAAATCCAAGGTTGGTGGTTGGATTACATAACGGCTGTGATGCTGCGTTTGGGATGCTCTGCATGTCACTGTTTGCGCAAGCCTAAAGGGAAGACTTTTGACATGAGGAGAGGGGGGGGGGGGTCATGTTTGGAGAGTGAGGGATGCGTGGGGGAAATCACACGCAGCACACATGACTGCTCTTCTAAATTACACAGCAAAAAAACTAAATTATTACTCAATCATCATGCATGATTTGTGTGTGTGTGTGTGGGGGGGGGGGGGGGTTGACCATGGTGCACAGCTACAGCGGATCGTGCTGCAAAAAAAAAAAAACGACAAATCAAACACATTCCCGGTGCCGCCGTCGTGTGTGTGCATGAGGCGAGCGTGCCTTTCTCTCCAAGTTAAAAATGTGCAGCTGCCACGGCGCGCACACTGCGGCAATAGGGAGCCACATCGTATGAGGCTCTCGCTCGTCGTGGAGTTCAATGATCACGTATAGCCCACGTTCTATAGTTGGGTGGTTTTAGTAGAACAGCAAATATGAGGTGAAATGCACCGACGTTGCATTCACGTACCCTTGATATCGCCGCTAGATGATCACATTGTTGCAGTGCGTGATTGTAATGCAGATATCGTGTGTTATTTCGTGGGTGAACGTCATCCACGTACTCACCTGTTTTGGTCAAAAGCGCCGACATGGTCCACGCTACTAAGAGAGCACTGCAGATGAAGCACACCTGTACAAACAGCATCTCTCTCCTCTTGCGAACTTTAAACATCTTCGCCATGATGCTCTTCTTCTTCTTAGGCGCCTTCACGGTGTCGTCCCGCTCCATGGTTCCTTCCTTCTCTCCTCGGCCACTTTTATTGCCCTAATTTATTTATTTTATTGGTCGCCGTCCTTGAAATTCGCTGCAGAAAAGCGCCGTTATTATTATGATTCTTTTTTTTTAATTATTTCACAAGGAACCCAAGCTGAGACGCGGTCCTCATTCCAGTTGCACTACGATTCAATTTGGTGAGAGAATAAGAAAAGCACTCCGGCGTGCATGTTGTCCCGTGGAGAGGAGTGGAGTGGCGAAGGGGGTAAGGTTAAACCAAAAAAAACATACTAAACAGCAAAAAATAAAAAAAATAAAAAAAAACGCTATCCTCTCTTCTCCTCGCGGGAGTTTGACGTTTTTGCCTCCAAAGGCATCAACGTCCCGTCATCAACAGAGCGTCGCTCAGCTGCGTGGGGAGCGAGTCGCACCTGCGCCTGATGCTCTGAGCGTGCGTGCGTGCGTGCGCGTGCGTGGAGGTTAATTGTCACATTCTGCCAGCGATCGTGGCCGTGCAGCAGAGTAAAACTCCTCCCTCCTCATGGATTCCTCCCCATGGCACTGCCCTCCTCCTCCTACCCGGCCGACCTTCATCCTCCTCCCCCCCCCCCAACCAATCTCAATGAGACAGTGCAGCTCCTCCATCGGCCACTATATTGACAACAACTCGTCAATCAGTTGTCACGTTATTTTGCACGCAGTAATCAACGCCCCTTGTACGACGATTCGTGCAAATCATTCAATGCTGTGTCATGAAACCAAATACGCAATGAGTCTAGCCAACAAATTGTGTCACATATATCTGAGAACAAATATTATGCATAAATTTGCCAATACTAAATTATAGAATTCGAAGTGAACCAATTTATTCCATTTATTTATTTATTTATGAATATTTATTTATTCATATATGTATTTATTTATTTATAAATATTTATTAATTTATACATATTTATTTATTTATTTATTTATTTATTTATTTATTTATTTATTTACATTTTTATTTATTTATGACATTTATATTTATGACTGAATCCACCTACCTACACAGTCGCCACTGCATGTGACTAGCAAAATGTTCAATACGGTGTTATGAAACCACAGCCAATAATTCTTAGGTCTTGACTTCATCTACCAATAACTAAATAAATGGCCTTCAAGTCACCTGCTATCCGCATTTTTGATATCAGGCTCAATATGTGCAGGTCAGAGATCCTCAGCCAACCACCAGACGGTAATTTCTTCCTCCAGTGGCATAGCACGAGTTGCCAGTGCCCTGGGGAAAGAAAGTATTACACCCCCTCCTCAATCTATGGACGAGCGATCTATTAGTCTCTCTCAATCGACACCGAAGGACGCTTTGCAATAACTCAAAAGAAACAGTCAAGAAAATAATAACAAATAAAAATAACAAATAGAAATCTACAACCAGTTTGAGTCACTCGATAATATCAACTCTGCCCCTTTGCTGCTGCTGCCCCCTTTAAAAAAAAAAAAAACTGCGGCAATAAAGGTAAAAAGTCTGTGCAGTGCAATCTCCTGCAGACGAAAAGATTACATAAGCTCGAGACCGGCCCTGTCAGGATGGTATCAGGCAGACCTCCAAATAGAAAAAAAAAAAAATAACAGCACAAAGCATCTCCAAGAAGCATGCGAGACATTCTGTGACGGCTGCTATTAAGCATGGCTTCGCATCGGGCCATTTTTTTTTTTTTTTGGATGTCTCAGCAAGTCTTGCCTTTATCCTTCAGCCTCTGCATGCGTGTACAGTATACACACAAATGCCCATCAACATGTGTGACTCCATCCAAGCCATGAGATTAAATCCCTTCCGGGCCCTTGCCCACACAGCAGGCAAGGCAGGCAGGCAATTGGGAGCCAATGCCAGGGCCCGCTTACAGAGATTTAGCCACGACTTTACACTCGCCTTTTTGATCAAACACGAAGCTTCCTTTGCTTTCTTGCACCTTCCAAGTGGACGCTAACTTGCCCCAATTTTAGCGTTCCAACATAGGATGATGTAGAAAAAGGGAGTGGTAAATCTGTATAAATGTGTTGTTTGGTTTAAATGCCAAGCATGAATCGTATTTTCACATTACGTGTCGACTAATAGCGTGATGTCAAGGGTGTGAGTTGTGCGCAACAATTGCCACAAGACTCCTAGTGCTGTTTTTATTCCAAATCCATGGCGATGATTCACTTACATTTCATGAAAAGTCCCTATCATTTTTTTTTTTAAACTCATTCACTGCCATTGACGGATATAGACGCCAAAGGTCTCATTTAAGTGGGCTTTCCATGCTAATTCTTAATATATTTATATATTGTTATAAAAAATTCAATCTAATTTAATTGATCCTCTAAAACAGGGGTGTCAAACTCATTTTTTTTTGCGGGCCGCATTGGAGTCATAGCCTCTATCGGAGGGCCATTATGACTGTCAACCCAAATAAATGTATGAGCACCTCATATTATATACAGTAAAAGCTACAAAACAAACTGACAAATAACTTGTTTTCAAATCAGACGAGTAAAAACTGATCAAATATTTAAAAACAAAGATATTATTAAAAGTGAAGACAATTTGCAATTCTAGTAATGACACACGAATTCGATGCACAATTTGTCTTCGCGGGCCACATAAAATGATGTGGCGGGCCGTATCTAGCCCCCCGGGCCTTGAGTTAGACACCTGTGCTCTAAAAGCAATAAAAGTAGCCAGTATATACGACATCAACACATGATGTCCTTCAGAGTGTCTTTGCCCAGTGTTTACATTATGCAAGGGGACAAAAAGGACAGCTGGAATATAGTATGTCCTTTAACTGTGTTGCATGATAGCCATATTATGCTGGGCTATTCCATATCTAAGCTGATTCTGCTCACCCGATATGGATAGCTGACCAAATGACACATGGTTATAAAAAAATAAAAAAAATAAAAAAAGTGCATGTATAACGCTTTGTGGTGTTGGCATCAAATTCAATGCTTTACTAATGAATCGAGTAGACAGATGGAGGCACGACCATCTTTTTTTTTCCCCCTCACACAACCTGTCTACTTTTTTATCATGTACCTCTCTGGCCAACGGTTTGGTGCTAAACGAGCTTGGCATTCTCCGGAAAAGCTGAGAATCTTGCTCCTTGGAAAGAGTTAACGGCGGAAGCAAAAAAAATGAAGAGACTGGCAAATCCTCACAATGAACGCTCACGTGATCAGAATGATGATGAGAGCAGCAGGGACGTATCGTTTCATTAATTCTAGGTAGGTAGCATCAGACGGGAGTATTAACACGTGAAACAAAAGACAAGCTAGGCAAAGTTATTAAAGGGAACACTGTAAAACCAATGAGCCGACAGAATTCCCATTTGAAAGGCTTGTCCATGCATGTTAGTAATGTCATATTATTACTCATAAGCAGGTCTTGAATGGTCCTTTTTTTTCTAAAGGGCATGGATGACCTTTTTAAAGAGCCTCATGAATTCTTTCATTGACTGCATGTTTGTCTTGATTGTGTTGCTCGTGGCAGTCAGGAGTCTCTTACAGTGTACCTAATGAAGTGGCCTACAAATGTGATTTAGGTTCTGCAGACTAGCAAGCGCTGACTAGCCGGTATGGATTAAAGCTCTTCTGTTTGGGCTCCTGTCATTCTCACACGGACATCATTCAGCGGCAGTGATTCAGCCCTCCAACACGGCCTTGTGTCATGCAACAGTGGTCTGCGGGCGTAAACACACACACACACACAAGCTAATCCTCGTTGTGCTTTCTGGCTTTGAATTAATCATCGTCGGGGTCTACTTGAATCTCTCAAGGTTGCGTCAGCTGTGTCACATCGCGTACAATCGGCTCCGTGTGATGTGCCGAGCGCTAAAAGGCGCTGGACAGGTTTTTCTTCTGCTGACCTGAAGCTTAATTCTTGTTTGACCAGCAGTTAGCTTGGTGGATTATATAGTCATGGATGTAGTTAAATGTCAAATAAGTCCCAAGACTAAATTGTTTTGACTCGAGTCCCGCATTTCTGACGTCACCCAAAATGCATCCTCATTGCCTCGTGTTGTGGAACAAGGAGCTGCTCAGGTTTGTTTGGCTCCGAGAGGGAGAAGAATGTGAGTAAAATAGTTTCACATGATCCGGCCCAAAGGGAGAAAAAAAAGTCAGCCACTAAACTTGTATAAGAGGATCACCTTCAGTCATGGCTCCAAAAATGCGACCTTCTTCCCGTTTATCTAGTTTAAAGTATGGAAGTGGATCCCCAAAGGTGCATTCATGAAGTATTCCGCATTAGGTTATGCACAGTAAGCTAGTTTCTAAAAACATTTATGATTGGATATGAAGATTCATAATAGTCTAAAAGTATGAATGGGAACGGTTAAATAAATCTTTGCATGTTGATGTTTGAGATCAAAACGATTACTTTGTGCAGCTAAACTGGATCATTTTTTTTAAGGTGGGGGGATTAAGGTGCTGAAGCATAAAAGACGAATAATCAAACATGAGAACTTTCCACACGATTAACATTTGGGCTGATTTACAAGATGGCTCTTCTATTATTAAAGCAGGATATTTTTTTTGTGCGTTATTTTATGTTTGAATGTTTTGTGACTTGATAAAAGGCATCCACTTTCACATGATTATGTCAGCGGCATAAAGTGGTCTGCTTAGTGAGGAGAAAAGGGATTATATTCCATTCCATCCATCCTCCACACAAAAGGAATTTCTAGTCACGATGTCGATACTCCGATGAGATGTCGACCTTTTTTAGTTGAATTTCAAATATTTGAGGCAAGGGAGAGCCAGGATAGCGGCTACAGTATAGATTTGCGATTAGCTCTGACAGGTTGTGTAGTTCAGAAGCGGCCTCTAGGGGGCAGAGTGAGCCCCAGGGGGGACCTTTGCGGCCTGCTCCCTGGTTTAGCTGCTCGTTACATTAAAACAGGGGACTTCTGTGACAGAGTCAGCATTATGAAAGCTAAGAGGATTAACTGATGGACATTTCTGGCGTGGCTGGTCAATTATCGAAATGAAAATCAGCATTGGCAAAAGGGCTGGCATGCTCTGGGACAATGACGAGATGCTCTTTTTTTTTTCCTGCCTCCTCCTTTCCGGCCTGTGTTGCTCAGCTCTTCACAGCGGCGAGGAGGAATAAATAATTAAAAGGCGTAATTGGTGCATTTCTGCATGAGGTTTTTGTATGCGTGTGTGTGAGCCACGGATTAAAACAGAGCATTTAAATTTTAATGTGTCTAAAGTGCAAAACTGTATGTTATGCAACTGTGTAAAAAAATAATAAAATACACACACTTGCACGATAGCCAGTCATCCGTGCTGGGGTCTAACTCCTCCAACCATGTGCATGATCACACACACACACACTCCCTCCCTCCCTACTCACTTTCGTTGTCCTGTTTGAGTGTCTCCCTAGTCGTCACAACAGAGGCACGCACGTGCAAGGCTAGTGAGAACCAGCGCCGATGATGTTTTGTGATGAAATAAATAATTTGTACATCTAACAAAAATACAGGAATTCAGATTAGGAAAATTATTGTATTTTTCATGAACTGGAGAGGTATCTCATACACACATACAGATATCTGTCTTAGTATAAAAGAAAAAAACAGTAGCCTCCCAAGGTCACCTGGAAGTAGAGAATAATAAAAAAAAAAAAAAAAAATGAAACTGTACAATAGATATAGTGGGGACACAACTGGATTTACCCGGTTGTCTCCTCTGGGTCAAGTCCTCCTAAGCGAGGGTCTCTGCCGTCGCTATACGACAGCATACTGCTGATACAGCAGCTCTCGGATCTTATAGTAGTCGTCGCACAGGCAGCCTTCCAGGCCGATGCGGCCCGCCTCCGTCTGGACGGGGAAGACAAAAAACCTCAATTTCACCTTTTACACATAAACTAAAGAACTGTTCACAAGGTTTGACATCAAAGCATCAGACGCTTCGCGCCGTCTGCGCTTTCATTGCGCTGATGCCGACTGCTCCGAGTGTCTCTTTGAGTTCATGTTCTGCCTTGCATCTATTTTAAGTTCTTGTCAATTATACATTTTCATGTTGATGTCCTGGTTTGCTCCTGCTTTTCTTTCTATTTGACTTGTTAAGTTTCAGTCGTGGGGGTTGTTTGTTTTTTTTCTTTTCCTGAGGCACGATGCATCATAAGCCTCTGGGTTTTCTGCCCTACTTTGGCTGTGATATTTATCTTATGCTTCAAACAAACACTTTTTTTTTTTTTTTTTTTTAAACTATAAGTTCTGGACACTATAAAACGGTGAGGAAAAAAATATATACTCACTCTGCGAACAGCCACCAAGTTGTTGCAGACCAGCACTCCTCCCACAAACTCAGCCTGGATGCCTTCCCTGAGGAGGACCTGTTTGAAGTCGGACAGGCGGGGCTCGTTGATGAACACCGACTGATGTCCGGGTGCCTGGATGAAACACAGAGCCGCTGTAGTGAGGTTGGACGCTAATGATAATGTTCTGTTTTGACCGACTGAAGATTGAACTGAAATTGAGAATTGTATATATACAATTAATACATATACAATATAAACAGTTCTCTCACCTCATGTGAGGGCAGCGGCTCCAGTGTGGGAATGACATCACTCTCCTCAGATGGCTCCTTCTCATCCTCCCCAAATAGGTTTTTCATTGCTCGCTGAGCCGCCACCATTGCAGCACTGTGATCAATACCGAGGTCGGGGACGGTATCCATGGGTAGCTCACCGTCCTCAGGCTCCTCCTTGGAGCCCTCCTCGAGCATCACGCCTGTGTCTACTTTGACCACGCGCATGTCCAGCACGCCGTCAATCCACGCCAACTCGGTGTCTTTGGCCTTGCAGAACTGCAGGGAGCTCACCAGGAAGTCTTTCAACCGCACCTGCACCGCAAAAATCAACACTTAATTCATATTTGGGTGTATTTTTTTGGTGATGGATTATTTAGAGGCACTGTTTATCTGGGAAAAAAAACCCCTACAATTTAGCAATTTAATTACTGGTGCCCTCTGCTGGTTGCTTGTAGTAACTCCATTATGTCCCAAATACATTAATGTGTTGCTATTATTACGCAACATAACCAGTGAGAGATCTAAGTAATTACAGGTGACTGTTAATGTTCTTAAAGAGCAAGATTCAATAAATCGCTGGAGACCAGGATCACGTGCATTTGCTTATAAACAAACTGACCTGGTAGATGTGCGTCTCACTAGTGGCGTCCACGGTCTCCTGAAGTTTGGGTGTGTACACTTTGAGATCTTTGCTGAAAGCCTTGCAGGACTCAGCCAAGTCCAGACTAGCCTCCGGAGGTCCATGAATAATCACCAGCTGCCTGGGCTTCATCTGGTTGATGATCTTCTTGATAGAATCGCCGTCGGAGCGACCTTCGTAGTCGATGTACGTTATTCTGGCTCTGCAAGGAGGCGGCGGCAGAATAATTTGTCTAAGTTCTGTTTCGTGGGAGTTCGACCTTTAGAGCTCCAGTTGGTGATCACTGACCTGATTTCAAGGTTCTCAATACTAGAAACACATTTGGTGGGAACAACAGAGAGGTCCTGGTCCATCGGCTCATCACCGTTGGTCAAGCCCGATTCTAGTTTGCTTTTCTCCTCCTCCGCAGCTTGCAGCTCAGGAACCAGAAAATCTTCAATCCTGCAACCCAAAAATGATTATTTACACACAATAGTTGGACCCGCTTTTCCAATCTCTTCAACGGGATACCTGATGATCTCCCCGTACTCGTCCCATTTGATCCTCTCCTCGTGCGTTGGGAACATCGGGTAGGACTTCTTGGCTTGCTTGAAGAAGCTGCCTTTACGGTTTCCCTCGCCCTTCATCATCAAGTCGTGGTGTTTGGTTTTGACCGCCGCTGGCTGATCCAGGTCGTCGTCCATATCGCTCTCGTCGCTGGAGTCTACATCCACCCTGAGTGAGTGCCGACGTATAATTTTAACTAATCACCTTTTTACATCGGTTGGCTGTTAATTAAATTGTTTTTCCCAAATAAAAGTCTCACTTTACTATCAACTTACTCTTTTGCTTGTTCCAGTTTCTTTGCCGCTTCTTTTTTCATTTTGTCATTTTCAAGGTATTCGTCAAGCTCCTTGCCTTCGAGCTTCACTCTTTTTCTCACCTGTCAGGGCAAACAACAGAACAAGACATTTGAATGTTTTTCAACTTCTATCACACTTTGAAAGGACAAAAATTGTCTTATGTTCCTTCCTACCTCCAGATCCAGCATCTTCTCTTCCGGGTGATCAATGAGGTAGCGGGCCAGTGTTCCAGGTGTGGTGCGATAAGTCAGGATGACCGAGTGTTTGCTGTCTTGACACCACTTGATAAAAAGTTCTCGAGAAAACCCCGACTCTAAATCCGGCTGGCTGCACAGCACTACTTTAGGGTTGGGAACCCGAGCCAGGTCGGCCAAACTGTGGCAGAGGGTCAAATGTCGGAACTGGAAGGGGTTATTCCTCTTGTCCTCGAAACACCTCATGAGCTTGTCGCTCATCCACTCCACCTACGGTGAAATTGTGCGTAAACCGGTGTTGTAGCATTTCAACTCATACACAGGAGAGTGAAGGCGAGGTGGATACCTGGGACTTGGAGAACTCCACGACATTGTAGCTGACATTGTTAAGTAGGGCGAGCGGGTAAGCTCCAAGCCCGGCATCTTTTGTCCTCCAAATCTGGTCCAGGAGCTGAGCCAACTCCAACACCCGCCCAGCTGTATCCACTGCGATAAGCACGTTACCATCCCCACGGAGTGTCTCCATTATGTTAGCTTTGCAGGGAGGTGATAAAAAGGACAAGAACAAAAAAAAAAAACACATTCAACACCTTGGTTAGAATTCTACCATTTTTCCCAGTATATCACATATTAACCCGTATTTGCATTCAAATTTAGAACAGCATAAGATTTTCCAAATTCCAGACTGGCAGATACGATTACTCACTTAGTAGCTGTTCATCTCTTTGCTTGCGGCGCGGTTGTACATATGCTGCATTGAAGGAGTCCGTGATCAGCAAGGAAGGTCGGCTGATGCTCTCCATAGTGCAGCCGTTCAGGTGGCTGGAATAGAAAAACAAATACATTTGTGACAGGGCACATATAGTTATGTATTTATACACTAATAACATTTACTTACATTTCTCTTTTGTGGTTGAAGTCCACAGCATAAACAACCTCCTCCTCCCCATCCTTGACAATCTTCCAAATGGTCCCACCAATCATGTGACCGGCAGGAAGTGGTGTAATGGAAAGGCCGTGTCCTTTTCCTATCAGAACAGATGAAATATGAATTATATTATAGCCAGTCGATATAAAGTTTACAAAATAAAACCACCAGAGCAAAAACAAAAATCAGGAAAAAAAAAACAGATTTGAACTCACCTTTCAGATTGACAATCTGTGAATATTTCAATTGCTGAATTTTATCAAAAGCACTGTCCACATCATCAAGGGTGAACAGAGTAAAATCTTCACTGTTGTTTCTGGACTAAAGAGGGAAAACAGATGAGTGATGAATTAATACTGTGAGCAAAACGTAGCTCTTAATTCCCCAGTGAATCCTTCTCACCTGATAAAGATCATACATGAACATTTGACCCATCTTATAGACGGGGATCGTTGCATATATGGTACAATTTAGCCCCAATTTGCCCACAGCGTATGGCAACGCTCCAAGGTGTATCGGATCAGGATGGGAGAGAAGTACGGCGTCAACTTGATGCACATGCCTGCAAGAACAATTAGAAACTATTTTCTCTGTAATCTCCTTCAAACAGAAGACAAATAGCCCAATTACCGCTTTATGGCATCGATGATATCCATTGAGAAGTTCTCATCCCAGCCACAGTCTAACAGGAAGCGAAATTCATCCACCTGGAGAAGGTAGCAGAGGGCGGATTCCTCCTGAACTCCTGACAAAGCTGTCAGCTTTATAATGGACGTCATCGTGGCTCATTCACTTGTCTTCACGCTGCAAGAAAATGAATAGATCTCAAAAACAGAATTACGAGCTACACTTGCCTAGTCTATGTCTGGAAAGACGTAAAACAAAGACATCGGTATTTAAAACTGTTATAATTCATGCTTTACTTGGAATTGTGTAACTTTATCCACTATTCTGTTCGCAATATTTGATGAAAACATACTCACACAATAGCGGGCCACGCTTCAATACAAGGAAAAATCTACCCGGTAAGCCTGCTAGCTAGCTACATTTACACTTCTGCATGCGCTAACTAAAATAGCTCTGCAAATCTAAAACATACCATTTACTGAAATAACGTACAAATATACAATAAGGCTGATGTAACAAACAAATAATAACGGTATTCTTAATTAAATTCAATTTTGGGACATTTTTGGTAGCATCGTAGAATCCCCGCGAGCAGCCATGTTTGCCGCTGCATCATGTGTCAAAGTGCATCAGAGCCTTCCAACTGGGTGTCGAACACTGACTAATCTTATAACCAATAACTAATTGCTTTCGTTTCCATAAAAATATTTGAAGTATATTTTATAAAATAAAATCATAAGCTGAATGTATAGAGTTCCTAAAGACTAATTTAATGTATTATTTGGAGGCCCTTAACTTGCTTCCACAAACCCACTTTTGTCGGCACAGATGGTTCAGTCCAATGTCCTCTGTCTGGTGAGTGTATAGCAGAGAGCCGTACGGAGCTTTCTGTAAACAAAAGGTAACTTTTTATAAAATAAAACTTTACTCAATGACTATTTACGTCCTTAAATGTTTAATGGCATAACTGTGTTGTATCTATTGCTATACTCTGAGTAATTATTAAACAAGTATTCCGCATAGCGCTAATAGCTAGGCTAGGCGTTTTGCTAGTGTGTGGAGCTGTCAGTAAAGTTGCAGAGTGTAAACCAAACATTTTGAACAAGTGTGTCCCTGCAGGGTCTACCAAACAATCTAATTTGTGATCAAATGTTTCATATGCCTTTCTCTGCATAAAACAGAACCCCCATCACTCCAAATGGTGTGGTTTCATATTTGATGTTATTCTTTATCCTTCATATGTATGGAGAGGAGAATGTCAAAGATTTTAAATAATTTTCTTTTAATTGATCTCACTACTATTTATTTGCAGCAAGCATGGTCAACATTGCAGCTTTCGCCCGTGAGCACTGGATGAACTTGCTGGTGCCCATGGGTTTTGTGATTGGATGGTACCTTGACAAGCAACAGGACCAGAAGCTGACCGCCTTCAGGAACAAAAGTATTTTATACAGCAGGTTGGAGAATCTTGTTGCATTTTACAATATAGTCTGAGGTTAACTCTCAAAGCAAATGTGTTGATATTTGTATTCGCTTCTCTACAGGGAGCTGAAACCTGGTGAGGAGGTGACTTGGAAGTAGATTTTATAACCCCAGTGTTTGTCCACTATTTCTGCGGTGTAAATGGCTTAGGGTTGGCGCTCAAATATTTAAAAAAAAAAAAGACTCATGTCTTTATTTCTCAGTTGTATCAACCAACAATAAATGTATGTTCCCATCAAACTCTGTTGTCTTTATTAAAAAACCTTTCTCAGTCATTATCATATTTACTTGGAACGCATTTGGAGATTCATATTTGGTGGTTGATTATTTCTACCCCAAATAATGTCATGTGAAGAAATTGATGGCACTATGGAAGTGATTCCTTCCGGATGACGCCATTCTTAAAAAGTAGCTCAGCCAAAGAGATCTGAGGAAAAGAAGCATGTGTAACATGAGCCAACATCCATTCGCTGAACAAAAAAAAAAAATCTGGATTATAATCACAACAAAAACACAAACCTTCTCTTGCATTGAATCGCACGGGAAACTTCCTACGCTCACAAATTGAGGATAGGAGTGGATCAGAAACTCAACTGCATCCGTGTACTGGATGAAGGAAAATATTTTGGAAAATATTTGGAAGAAAAAACAAAGTAAATGTAAGAAAACTCCCATTTTTACCTCAGGTTTTATTTCAAAGCTTTTCGGCTCCTCTTTGTGATAAACTCTAGAGTTGTCGGTGGTGTAGTAAAGATGGACGGCGTCGCCATCGCTGCAGAGCCTTAGGAAATAAGAAATGTGAATACTGCGAGCTAAAAATCTGAAAACGTAAAACAAATTACCTAGCACAGCCTGCTCTGAGGAGTCCGACTCGAGTTTGGCTGGTGATGTAAGCACCTACGTCCTTTACGCTTCCATCCTCCCACCGAGCAGGTGCTTCGTGCACACTTCCGGCTGCTTCCTCTACGGGAGGTGGGGGGTTAATTTAAGAGAATTAAAAAGATGCATTTTAACTGTGTACTAAAATGGCCTCACCTGCAGTGAGCTTTGGAGGCAAGCAATCATGAAGAAACTCTCTGGCTTTAAGATCCACAGCTGCGTCGACTGCAGAAAAATTCCTAAGCTTGTTCATTAAGTTATCGATTTTGGAGAAGAATACTGCCCTGCGTGGATCATCCTGCAAGATGGAAAATTAGGTGAGTAGAAATGAAAAAGTGAAATGTTGACGTCAGATGAAGAGAGAGCAGACCTTGTCGGAGTTTTGAACGCCCATGTAGGAGAGGTAGTCCAGAGGTAAGCCCTGTCTGAACTCCACATCCTCCTCCATTGCAATTTCAAGAGCAGTGGGAACCATCTGGAAAGAGAGCGGGAAAATGTAAAAAAATGGAGTTTGTGGAATAGGAATGAGTTTATTACCTTCTGAAGCAAATCTCCCCAGCTGTTCTTCTGGTAGGAGGAGACAGTAATATGAAGCGAGTGTGCATCCGAGAGGCAGTCGCCCTGGTGGATGAACCCTCGTGGAAAGTAAAGGAGATCTCCTGCCTCCAGCACCACCTCCAGAATAGGCTTCCCAATTTCTGCCTGCGTGAAATTGGCTGAAAATGCAAAATAATAGTGTTGGAAATACAACCAAAAGTATCTACAGTCAAAATGTGTTATTGTTGTACTTACGACTTGAAAGCACAGGCAGGACTTCGTCGTCTGACCTTAAGGAAAGTAAATACTCTTTATAACCACAGCACACTCTTTATATGTATGTTTTTTTTTTCTCACCTTGGGTTGTAGACCCTCCAGTGCTTCTTTCCCTCCAACTGAATGACAAAAGCCTCAATGTCATCGTAATGTGGGGCGAATCCTTGTGTTCCGGCTGGTGTAAGGTAACTGAGGTGATAAAACATTAGGATTAAAATCTTCTATTGTTCCGTGTGTAGACGTGCTTACGTACACATTGGCGCCTGCCATGCTGCCAAAATGCTCCTGCAGGATGGACAGGACATTCCATACAGTTGAGGAGAACGCCTGTGGATTCAGCATCCGGAGGGAGCAGCCACTCTGGAGAAGGTTTTTTTATTTTTTAGTACTTTACATTAAAATGGAATATTTTTGAATAATTGTGTACCTCATAGAAATCCCAAACTGTGTATGGTAAAGCTCTACCAGGAGGGTTGTGCGTTTCTCTCTTGCCATCCGTGTAGCTTGTGACATCTAAATTCACGCCATACTGAACATCCTCCTTTATTTGAAATAAAAAGGAAATCACAGCATCTCAAGAATGTGTTTCAAGAATTCTGTCAACAGCATATGGGGGTGTTTGGAATTCTTACCTGTCGAAGAATGCGATCAAACTCTTCTGTGGAGAATAATCCCTTGTAGTAATTTGGATTTTTACGCTGAACAAGAACAGGTTTCTTCTCCCATGTTTCCCTTGGAGGTGAAAACAAGTACAGTAAAGTATGATGAAGATGATCATGTCTCAACAAATTACCTGAAGAAGGCCTTGCTGGGAATTGGGTTGATCAGCCACTGGAAAAGCTTGCTGGCCCGTTCCTTGCTGTTGTTTATTTGTGCCAACTCAGCGAGTAACACATTTAGGGCGTCCTCACCAGCGTTTACACACTTTGGCTGGGTTTGAAACACAACAATTCTTCAAATTTTAACCACATTGTACATGGTGCATAACAGATCCTCAAACAGATTGGATCAAAATAGATTAAAGTCGTTTAACAAGGCAAACTTACTTCGGACAGTCTCGGTATGGCAACCTCTGCTGCATGATTCTTGGCTTTCATTTTCTTCTTTTTCCCTTGCCTTGCGGGAATAACATTGTCATTCACTCTTTTCTTTTTCTTAGATGCCAGCTAGAAATTGAAACAAGATTAAAAACAAAGGCAGGCATGCACCATACATGGAGTATGTTAAAAAACTCGATTATTTCTGGGACTAAGTAGTCAACGACCAAACAATCACTGCAATCACTCTCCAGAAAATAAAGAATAATACATGTTTTCCTGGGCACACATACGTTTCCAACCTCACATTCACACCCTGTTGCATTGTTAGAAAAGTGGCTAAACCACCTTTTTTTTTTTTTTTTTTTTAAATCACTTTTACCTGCAATGAACGCTTCGTCCCAGCAGACGATAGTCCAGCTGGGAGCGTTTGATACATGGAGAAAGCTGACATTTGTTTTCTTTCCATTTTCCCAACACGCGTGTGGATGTCGTCATCAAACAGCGACTGGCTTCGCGTTTTCTTCGGTTAATATTTTGTAAATTTGCATTTTGGGGAACTCCCTAGCGCCCCTATTGGCATGACAGAAATAGTTCAATACCATCCATCTATTTCTCCATAAGCGAACCGCTTTATACTCACAAATTCCTTCACCTCGTTCACAATTGAGAAGTGATAATCTTTATAGTCATTTCACTGTGGACGATTGTAATTGACAGAGCGTTACAGAGAGCGGTTACCATGACAATAGCATGTCATGTGGCATTTTAGTGGTTCTCAAAATGTGTGGTTTCGTTCATCCAATTGTACTTGCAAAATAACACGTAATGTGATAATGCCTGTCAAAGAAGTGAAAAGAAAAATTTAGGCCGCCCAACGTGGGGCTCGAACCCACGACCCTGAGATTAAGAGTCTCATGCTCTACCGACTGAGCTAGCCGGGCAGATGTCATGTGGCAGACATCGATCATACAAATAGTAAGTACGTAATACTCTGTCCCAGTAAAAATATCATTCAAATTTTAAATATTTATGAATTTTTTTCAGTCGATACCCACATATTTTCTTCTTAAGAATATTCAATTATTGAATTGTTAAGACTCTTGCAGTACTCTTATAACCGAAAGATGGCAGCCTGATTTCCCACAATACCTTGCGGCGCGGCGTCCCTGTTTGCGCTGCGGTAGCAGCAAGAATGCAGTTTTTAATGATGATGCTATGAGCTCCTCCGCGACATTGTTCTGATGTCCTGAGCGTCCATTCGTTTCAAATTAACGCAACGGAAGGAATTAGGAGTCTCAAACCCTTGGAGCGACTGTTGTTTGTTTTTTTTGTTTTTTTTTTGGACCTCCCGTTCAACCTGGTGAGTAGCAACTGAAGCTAACATTCCCGGGCCAGCATAGCTAAAGTGGCCAGCAGATGTTTATACCTCTACCTTCATATTCCATGTTTATAGATTGTGTATTACAGTTAATTGACAGTGAACCCACCAGTTGCTATTGGGTAAGACTGCTCGTGATATGCTGCCAAGTCGTGTGAGTGAATGAGTGCGTGCGTGCTTAGACTAAATACGTCGTTGGTACTCATGAAAAATAATATTTTGGGAATTGCTAAAATTGTATCACAGTAGTCCTTGGTGATATGAACAGAACTTGGCTTTCTACCCCACCGGGTAATTTTACATCAATTTAATGATATACGAGTGAATATGAAATTAATTTCTGCTTTCTTTATATACAATGCACATTTAAATAGAAAACACAGTGAAATAAAAGATGAATAAAAATAGAACAGAACAAATATCCAGTGGGCAACTAAGTAGAATTTAAAATATGTGCACCACCTAATTTGATCATTATTAAATCTGGGACTATATAATTGGACATAAAGCTGAACTGCTCACAAGAAGCTATGATTTAGGAATGGCGGGAACTCGTTTCAAAAGCTTAGAAATAACTCACATTGTGCACAAGTCTCTGCAGGACTTTAACGGTTCAGTAAAAGCAGGAGAAGACCGTTCACTAACTTCAGCCATATGGTACCCTGTTCGGACCCAAAAGATGATGTGCTAGCACACTCAGCGGGAATAGCTCGCGTAAAGATTGTTAATTAAGGATAGTTTGAGGTTTGTGGTCATGCAGTTTTGGTGCATTAGCGTGCTCTTATGTATCCCTAGTGGGAAATCTATTGGTTGATCTTGTTTGACTTGGAGCCTGTTATCATGTTGATGTAATGTGCTTGTGGGCATTCTCAGTCATCAAGGTCATGGCAAAGCTTGAATTGAGGCAACTGGACTCTGTTTGTTGAAATTGATTGAAAAATGTAGAACTCACTCAACTGTACAGTCAATGTTGTAGGGGACTGCATTGTGAAAAACGCTATAGATTTTTCTTAATGTCCTGATTGACATTGCTTGTCATTTCAAAATCAATAGCCCTTTCATTACAGCACGGAATAATAGCAGCATCGGCGCTCTTGTGAGCTTCCATTATAGTCAACCTGAATAGAGATGCTTATAATTGGATCTGAAGAAAAATAATAAATTCCATACACCTTCATGATGGTAGATGGAGTTTGCACTTATTGCTGTAGCGGAAATAGCTGCAACAAGGGCGATGGGATATGATTTTGGAACTGCCATCTGCCGTCATCGCCTCTGACTGATTCACCAAATGCAGCTGCTGCCTCCTTGCACAAGCATGCCCTCAAAAACCACAGAATGGTAGCTAAACTCTCTTCCTGTTTAAATAACCATCTGCTTCCAGAGCTGATTTCTCTGCGTCATCCGTGTCACAACAGCAGTGATTTGTTTCATCATGATTATTTCTGAAACTGGCGGTTGTAACTTGCATGAGGCGGAACAGCCAGTTGACATCTTGTCACTTTGTCATGTCAAGAATTAATCACCCTGGCTCCCCTCTCACTATCCGTCAGAAGATGAGGCTTTACGGATGCTTTGGCAGCTGTTGGCGGTCCTGAGTCAATCTGTTATGGTCTGGTTTGTTTGGCGAGCGTAGCCTCTCAAGAGGATTCTTCAGCGACGGCCGCTGCCAGGCCAAGATAACATTTATTTTGCTGAAAATAGCCAAATGAGAGTAAAACAATTTCATGAGAGCCAAGGTACAACGTATGCTTCTAGTCATACGGAGCAATTAGCCACCATGTGATGCTTATTACATTTCAGGCTCTGCAAATTTGATTATGACTTAATTCATTCACTGGATTTGTTCATTTTACAATCAAAGAAGATAAATATGCATTCCAACAGCAAGCTATTTATTAAAAAAAATTGTTAGAAATATTTGCTAAATAAATCGTAATACAGTGGAGCCTCGGTTTTCGAACGTCCCGGTTCTCCAACAAATCGGTATTTGAACAAAAAATTCGAGATTTTTTTTTTTTTTTGCTTCGGCTGTCGGACGAAATTCGGTTGTGGAACCTCGCGAGATGAGCCGAGAGGACCCGAGAGGACCCGCATGCCAACTGACTCCGTTCGTTATTACATTCTTGTTACTCTGAGGATTGCATCAACTCTCATCATGCCTCTAAAGCAGTGGTTCTTAACCCTGTTGGAGATACCGAACCCCACCAGATTCATATGCGCATTCACCGAACCCCTCTTCAGTGAAATTTTTATTTATTTATTTATTTATTTTTATTCAATTTCAAGACATAGATGTTTTTTACTGGTGCACAAAATGAGCCGTGCATGAATGTCACCTTGTTCAAACAACAAAACTAACACAATACATGAACTGCAGTGTGACTTCTGCTGTTGTCTTTGCGAGCGCGGTTCAGATATGCGTCATCACGAATTTACATGATAAGTAAAATTTAAAAATATTTTCTAAATTTTAGCGACCGCTCTGTCACAATAATGCGACCAGCACGGTGCAGTTGCACGGTAGGCGGCGCGCTACGGTTGCGCGTTTGGCGGTGCGCTGCAGTTGCACAATCGGACCAAAATGCGCAAATGAAAAAATGCTTAAAAAAAGGCTTTTTTTTTTTTTTTGCTTGGAACAGATACATTTTTTTCCCATTATTTGTAATGGGAAAATATGATTCGTAATTCGAACTTCTCGAACAGCCTTTTGAAACTGATTGTGGTGGAAAATCGAGGCTCCACTGTCCTTATACGACACGGTAATTAGTAAAACAATGCAAAAGACAAATTGTGACTCGTTGAGTCATGGTTTCATCTCAGCAGCCGTGTCCTTTGTAACTCTGCCCTTCCCCGGCAGCTGCTCCGCCTCCATGTTTCCTCCTGACCGAGTGGCCCGTCTCCACATCCTCGATCACAGTTAATGACGACAAGGGTATTCCGCAAGAGCAATGAGCCAGCTAGGACACAAATTCACTAGGGTCGTTTGGAGTCCCAGCAGATGGGATGACATTTTGTTGTTTCGACGGGTCACCTCCGCAGCCCATATTTCAAATTGGGTTATTTTTTGAGAAGGCATTAAATCAGCGTCAGAAGTCTGTCTCAGTCTTGTGTCCCTCGGCGGCTTTTGGGCCACAGATTAGGCCAAGCAGTGGAAGATTTGACAACATCTGTCAGCCATTACCTCAGTGTCACTGTACTCATGCTAAAAGTAATCAAGTCTTGTATGTTTGGCACACAAACTCGCAGGAGTAAGCAGCAGGATGCCAAGCAGCATTCTTAAAGTCGTGTGTCTTTTCGGATTGACCGCACCCGGAACAACTTTGAATTATTTTCTAGAATCTGATTTTAGTTGGGCGGGTTCACACTAGTGCCCTTGAATCTGGTTTCATAAAAGAGTGTCGTTAAAATTGCATGTAAACAAGGTCTGAATGTTGCGTTATGCTTACTAAGATCCAATTAGCAACTGGTTTGGCAGGAAGTGATAAAATTGTGACAAGCTCTTTCAGTTAGCAAACATGTCAACTCAAGCTGCCTCTTTTTCTTTGCGTCCTTTCCACAGGTTCCCCGTGTGAGACGACAATTTTCCCAGAGTCGGAAAATGCTTAGACTCCAGATGGAAGCAACCGGGCCACCCGGTTTTACCTCTCCTTGAGTCAACATGGCCGCCCCTCATCACCCACTGAGGGGTGCCCCTCCTCAGAAGTGGAACTGTTTCCTGACTTGATTTGAAAGAAGAGCATTACAGAAAAATGGCCTAAGCTCGTTTAGGCCGTCATATAGTAAGATACATCTGACGGGTTCTTAGTTGATATTCCACAGAACTCGGAAAAAAATAAGCTAATTGTTTTTTTGGGGAAAATCACAACACTTGATGAAATAATATCCACCTCCTCTGCCTGACAAGGTCCAATCATGGCTGCTACAGAACCCCTAAGGGTTGATTTCTTGAAGAGACGAGACTGAGTTAAGAATGCAGCGCAACAGCGGCGGACTCGGGGGCGGCGGACAGCCGTGGGTGCTGAGGCGGGTGCGTCTCACCTGGCTCAGTTTCATGCTTTTCTTTATTCTGGTGTTCTTCCCGCTCATTGCCCACTACTACCTCACCACCATCGATGAAGCCGGGAGTCCCGATAAGCGGATCTTCGGGCCCCGGCCCGGCGGCGAACTGTGCGAGGCCAAACATGTGCAAGATCTGTGCCGCATACGCGAGTCGGTCAGCGAGGAGCTGCTGCAGCTGGAGGCCAAGAGGCAGGAGCTCAACGGGGAGATCGCCAGGCTCAACCTGCGCATCGAGGCTTGCAAGAGGAGCATCGACAGCGCCAAGCAGGACCTGCTGCAACTGAAGAATGTTATCAGTCAAACGGAGCATTCCTACAAAGAACTCATGGCCCAAAACCAGCCAAAACTGTCCTTGCCTGTCCGATTACTTCCCGACAAGGAAGACCCGGGGTTGCCGCCGCCCAAATCGTCGCGGTCCTGCCGCCTGCACACCTGCTTCGACTACGCCCGCTGCCCCCTCACGTCTGGATTTCCAGTTTACGTTTATGACACGGACTCCTATCCGTGGGGGGAATATATCGACCCCCTCGTTAAGCAGGCGTTTGCCACGTCGGCTAAAAATAATATATATGTAACGAATGACCCCGGCGTCGCTTGTCTCTATTTGGTGTTGGTCGGAGAGCTGCTGGAGTCGCCGAGTTCTTTACCGCCAAATCCGTCTGATTTGGAGAAGCAACTGAAAGCTCTTCCCTACTGGCGATCGGATGGACACAATCATGTACTTGTCCATCTTTCCAGAAATTCCCTCACACAGAATTTCCTGTATAACGTCAGCACGGGGCGAGCGGCGCTCGTTCAATCCACCTACCTGGAGCAACAGTATCGCGACGGCTTTGACTTGGTCGCCTCCCCGCTGGTTCACGCGCTCTCCGAACCCAACTTCTTGCACGTGCCTCATCAGGTACCCGTGAAAAGGAAATACCTCTTCACCTTTCAAGGGGAGAGGGTGGAGTCGCTGAGGAGCAGCTTGCGGGAGATTCCTCCTCAGTCCTTCGAGGAGGAGATGGACGGAGATCCGCCTGCCGACTATGACGACCGCATCATTGGCACTTTGAAAGCCGTGCAGGATAGTCAGTTGGATCAGGTGCTCATAGAGTTCACCTGTAAAAACCCCAAGCCAAGTTTACCAAGCGAATGGTCTCTATGCGGAGAGCGAGAAGACAGGCTGGAGGTACTCAAGGCGTCAACTTTCGCCTTGGTGATCGCCCCGGGAGACGCTCAGCTGGTTGCCTCAGCGGGCTGCGGAATGAGACTTTTTGAAGCCCTCGAAGTCGGCGCCATCCCCGTAGTACTCGGCGACCACTCCAAACTGCCCTACCACCAGTTTATCCGATGGAGCGAAGCGGCCATCATGGTCCCAAAGCCGCGTGTGACGGAATTACATTTCCTGCTGCGCAGCCTCTCGGACAACGACATGTTAGCTATGAGGCGACAGGGTCGCTTCTTATGGGAGACTTACTTTTCCACCTCGGAGAGCATACTTAATACTATCCTTGCCAACATTCGCACCAGGATTCAGATTCCCGCCGCACCTATTAATGAAGAACCCGCACAAGAAATCCCCCATAAAGCGGGAAAACTAGCAGGTACCGATGCTAACTTGGCAGACAACGGCGACCTCGATTTGGGTCCTGTCGAGACGGAGCCACCGTACGCCTCGCCGCGCTATCTCCGCAACTTCACATACACGGCCGTGGACGTTTACCAGACGTGGAACCGTGCGCCCGGCCCTTTTCACTTATTCCCCCATACTCCGCTGGACCCCGTTCTGCCCTCCGAAGCCAAATTCCTGGGTTCGGGAACAGGTTTCAGACCCATCGGCGGAGGCGTGGGAGGGTCCGGGAAGGAGTTCCAGGCATCTTTAGGCGGCAATGTTCCCAGGGAACAATTCACCGTGGTCATGCTGACGTATGAGAGGGAGGAAGTGCTGATGAACTCCTTGGAGAGGCTGAATGGACTGCCTTACCTCAACAAGGTCGTGGTCGTTTGGAATTCACCCAAGCCTCCTTCTGATGACCTTCTGTGGCCTGACATTGGGCTTCCCATTGTGGTGAGTTTTAGGCTCAATTGATTGCTGAGGACATTCAGCACTTTTCAACCTGAACGCCATTTTCTATTTTTTTTTTACCTGCAGGTCGTCCACACCGAGAAGAACAGCCTAAACAACCGTTTCCTTCCCTGGGATGTCGTGGAGACCGAGGCCATCCTTTCCATCGACGACGACGCCCACTTGCGCCACGATGAGATCATGTTTGGTTTCAGGTCAGTTGCGTTGGCTTATAGGGGCAAGTTTCGTTAGACAGGCTGGACTTGATAATGCAGATACTAAATGCAGATAAAAATGTGGCTAAGTACCAAAAATTGCAGTTGGGCTATATTTCTAAAACGAGTTAGACTCATGAAAGCCAATGAAAAGTAAAAAAATAAAAAACATGCCCTTCCCCCTTTACCTTGGTTCACAGCTTGTTCAGACTTGCGTGCGTGTATGTACACTAACATCATTTGTAGGAAAATTACTCCATAGGGCTCCGGAATTACTCAGGAATGTGCTCCAGCTCAACTTGAGCCTCAAGAGAGGAACAATTTGTTGCGTCTACCTGCCATTAAAGAAGCTCACAGGAATTCAATCAACTTGTCAAAGATTTGAGTCTCTGTGAACGTTGTATGGAATCGAGTAGGCAATTTGTAATTCTGTTAAATCGGGCTATGCTACCTCGCTCTGAGATTAGGTCGGTTGAAAACAGCCAAAGCCAAAACGCCTTGACTTTCGCCGCCCTCTTTTCACACAGACCCCCTTTTGTTTTCCTTATCTCAGAGTTTGGCGAGAGGCCAGAGATCGCATCGTGGGTTTCCCAGGGCGCTATCACGCCTGGGATCTCAACCATCAGTCCTGGCTTTACAACTCTAATTACTCCTGTGAGCTCTCCATGGTCCTGACAGGAGCGGCGTTCTTCCACAAGGTTCGTTCCCCCCAACCTCCAGAAAAAAAAAAAATGTCGTCTCACCTCACAGGATGTATATCTCGATATATTTTCCCACCAGTATTACGCCTACTTGTACTCCTACGTGATGCCCCAGGCCATCAGGGACATGGTGGATGAGTTCATTAACTGTGAGGACATCGCAATGAACTTCCTGGTCTCGCACATCACCCGCAAACCGCCAATCAAGGTCAGTGGTGTTCAACTTTTGGAGGTTTGACAGTATTTCCGTCCTCACCGTTCCTCAAACTGACCCTCAGGTGACATCTCGCTGGACCTTCCGCTGCCCCGGTTGCCCCCAGGCCCTGTCGCACGACGACTCGCATTTCCACGAGCGCCACAAGTGCATCAACTTTTTCGTCAAGGTGTACGGCTACATGCCGCTGCTGTACACGCAGTTCCGCGTGGATTCTGTGCTTTTCAAAACACGCCTGCCGCACGACAAGACCAAATGCTTCAAGTTCATCTAGCAGAAAAAGACGAGGACGGGAAATAACACCCCGTGTCGAAGGGATGCTGAAAACTGCCAGCCTGAAGAAAAAAAATCCTTCAAGTGGATTGCTTTTCGTCCTTTTTCCGTGTCCTTCTCATCAAGCTTTGTCGTGAACCACTACAGATGTTTTCTATTGCTGAAAGCGGTTGTACAGAGTGTACAGAAATGAGGATGAACTCGACCTAAAAAGATGAACTTTGTTGAGTTTTATTGACTGCTGGGTTTCATTTCACAGTCATGAATTGTACGTCCGGTACATGTACGTGGCAGAAGCACTGATTGTCAAATGTATTTTATTAAGTTTTTTTTTTTGTTTGTGTGTGTGTTTTTGGATATTTGTTTCTATCCCATTGAACCTGACTTAAGACAAAAGTTTGGACTCAATCGCGTTGAGTTCAGCTAGTCACCATATTGCCTCAATTTTATCATGGAAACCAGCCGACAACCGTTTTTGTTGTGTGTGTTTGTGTGTCCCCAAGCATTGTGTGGTTTTTTTTTTTGTGACCTGATTTTTAGTCTACATGTTTTGTTTTATTTTAATTATTGATAGTTTATCCTGCCCCCCGTCCCCTCGATGACTAGAAATTATTCGTATTACGGTCAAGTCACGTAGGCGCAGCGCTTAAATATGTGTATGACCCGCTTGTATAGAATTGTCCCAAACAACACAAATGTGTAAGTGTCACTTTACAGTGTTGCCATATTGGTTTCACTTTTAATTTTTTTTTTACAAAGTAATTGTTCCATGAATGTTTTCTTTGCCAAACAGGTACGAACGATGCAGTGTGGTACGCCCGCCCGCCCGCCGGCGATGTAATCGATTGAACTTCATGTTTGTGATTCCAAAGTCTTGAAAAAGAAAGTAACTACATCCTGTTGTTCTTGTGTCGGGATGCTTTTTAAGAAACACGTAGTCGAGTTCAAGGTTCCTGTATATTTATTGAATACATAATTGACTTTTTTTTTATTGACTGACATGCAATATAATGACAGGACATTTGATGGATAAAATGGAGGGCCAAGGAAAACTAGCTTGTACCATTTTCCTCTCAGGGGGGTGTTCTTGTGTCCAAATATTTTCAAAACGGCAGGAGTCTAAATTGAGAAGGCAGTTTTCCAAGCAGAATTCCTACATTTTTTAAATTGAAGACCTAATTTCACAACCCCATCTGAGGCACTAAACGGTTCGGCTGGTATTTTTTTAACCTGCCCTCGGGATTGGGTTTGTGGCACAGCTGGTTTTCCATGGCTCCGAGCAAGGAACATTTCTACGGAATGCTACAGTCATTCTGCAATGTGCACCGAGGAAGTGCACGGAATGCGGCTCATTATTCTGAACCAGCAGGAGACAGGTAAATGGAAATAAAAAAAAAAAGAACATTAACATCATCTTCTTGACTCCTGTTTTGATTGAGACAAAAAAAGTCATTTGTCATTGTGAAATCATTTCTGCTGAATGTTTGTGAGCTATTTCATGCAGGAAGACGTTCCTAACCTGAAAAAAAAAAAGTGTCCAGACCACAAGATATGAAGATTCTATTCAGCAGGTATGTTTCTTTTCTTTTACTTGTGGACTTAGCTCCTCTCTTGGCTTCTCAGTGCGGCAGTAATATATATTTTTTCTCTTCATGATATTCCGTTCACTCAGAATAAGGAAATAAGACGAAGCCGTCGACACGGCGCTATGCATATGTCACCGTAGTGTGAAAAAGTGCCGTGTTTGTGCATGAATGGACTCAACCCACTTGTCAGAAAATGGAAGAGGCTCAGTCTGCATTGACTCGAGAAGACAAGCTGCACTTGGATAACCCTCACCGAGCAGCTGTGCCCGATTCTTAAGGAAGACTGCGAGTTCTTTCAATCTGTTAAACCTGACTGAATTTAAAAAAAAGATGATCTTGCATAATGCATGTAAAAAACTGTAGAAAAAGCACAGCTTGTGAACATAGTTGCAGCATATATATATATAATAGGCCCTTTTTTAATTTTTTTTCTAACAGTCAATGTGTTTTTGCTTGTGACCCGTGAAGTGTCTGCTATGCTGGTGGCAGCAAAAGGAGGAGCCCGGTCCGCCTCAAGCACTTTGGTCCAAAAAGGTACAGAGAGAAAATATCTTTTTACGTGGCGTGGAAAAGGCTCTTCACATTGTAAACGGTTGCATGCAATGAATCTTTAGTAAGTGTCAGTGAGCGTGTGCCAGTGACACACCTGCTGGCCCTCAGCCTCCTTCATCTCGGTCCAGTGGGCCAGCTGCTCCTCGCCGGTACTGCTGTGGCCCAAGGAGACCCAGCCGAGCCGTTCCCGGGGCCTCAAGGTGCTACGGCGGCAGAACACGGACAGCACCAGTGAAACGTCGGACAGCTGGAAAAGCGCCACTTGGAAGACGAAGGTTTCTTTGTAGGCAGGGCTGGGCTGCCCGCGGCACACGGCTGTCTTGAATTTGGACATCTCCTTCCCCTTGGAGTCCAGCATGGTCACCGTCACGTAAGTGTCTGCAAGGAAGATGTTGGGAGAGAGCCACCAAGTGGTGGAAAGTGAGTATGACAGCAAGCTTCACACTGCAGCAAAAGTGCTCGGAAATTCACAATCATTTCCGTCGCGGTTCAATAAATTTGAATTCTGTAGGAAATCGGGGCAGAACCATTTTGACAAGGTTCTTACCTCTCATGATATAAAGCTGTCCCCCAACGAAATGCTTTATACAACAAAATAGACCATCTATGGCACATGAAATTGGAAACAAGGAGAGGTAAGAAGTGAAGAGCAGCACACAGCGTCCAAACAGTTGGAGGAGACAATCCGAGCATGCCAAGCCGATTTACTTACTGACGGGTTTATCAGATGGCGTGCTTTTAAAGTGGCTCCCCTGGATCACCTCAGCGGAGAGATGCCCCGTCACTGAGTTATACACGAGGCCCAGGAGGATCTCAGGCGAGGACGTGTCCTCAGCTGAGCGATAGGACACGGCCCCGCCGCTGCGGGACACGCTCACAATCGAGCCGCAACCCTGAGGAAGATACGGGGGGAAAAAAAATCAGCAAACAAGAACGACTCCCCATGCTTTGGATGAAAAGCTCTCACGGTAAGTTCTGATCCAGGCTCCAAGGTGACAGGCAGAGCCATTTTCCCTTGCAGGTTGAGTTTGGTGAGATAGAACACCTTCTCGCCCAGGACCTTCTCTTTTTTCATCCTTCTGATGCTGTACAGACGAAATCGCACAGCGCAGTCGCTCAGCGCCTCCTGCTCCACTCTGGAGAATTTGAAGGTCTCAGTGAAGACGGGACACGGGCCTTTTTGGACGCCCGTCTTGGCCCGCTGCTTTTTGGTGGGTAGCAGGACGAGGTGGACCTGCCACGAGATGTTGCCCGTCTGTTTGAGAGCGGGGATGTCAGTCGCCGCCGTGACCGTGACGGCCAACCACTGCTCGTTGGAGTCGTACTCAAAGGCCACATCCAGCGTGCCGTACTTGGCGAGGGGCTCCGGCTCGTAAGCTGAAGGAAGCAGCGGACCAGAGCTGTCCTAAAAAAAAAAAAAGTTTAGCCATGAGTGATGTATCAAAATGTGCTATGCGCAGGAACAGGAACTTTCTGCTCACCTCAGGCCCCACCACAGCCGTGCTGTCACTGGGTATGTCCTCCTCACAGCCTTTGTTGAGGTAGCTCTCCGTGTCCTGGTCCATGCTGGCCTCACTGGAGCAACGCTGAGGAGATGACCCCCTGCGACCACGGGACGAGGACATGCGGGTCACCGGGACCCTGTCCTGGTAAGGAGGAGGCTGGCCCTCTGTGAGCGAAGGCGCTTTCTTTATCTTCTGGATGATGCTGGCTGCTTTCATCACCAAAACAAAGATGGCCAAGATTATGCTTAAATTAATTTGATCATCAAGCAACATTGGAGACTGACCATGTTCACTGGAGGCCTCACTGCTGTAGCCTTCCTGTTCCGTCACTTCCTTGTTTGTGCCGCTACACAATGTGGTCACGTCGGCCCGGACCGCAGGCTCGGGTTTTCTATCCTCCTCACTGTCTGTCAAAACTGCCTCTGAGAGGAAAAAAAAAAAAAAATTGGACATTATAAAGCTGAAATCTGATTTAAAGCTGGGCTAAGAAATGAAGAGAATGGATTCTTGGTAAAGTCCAGTCCATTAAATTTCAAGGACAGAAGGTTGAAAGTATCCAACCAAGCAGCACACCATCTAACCTTGTTTGCTTTCCTCTTTCTTCTTACGCTTCTTGCCTTTCTCCTTCTTCTTTGCCTCCTTCTCTGCTTTCTTAGCCGCTTTCTCCTTTTTTTTATCCATTTTTTTCTTTTTCACTTTTGCCTTCGAGGCATCCGGCATCTCCTCATCGTCGCCTTCTCTCTCAAGGGTGCACCTGTCCTCCTCATCTCGCTTGTTCTTTTCCTCTTCCTGGTCAGAGACTCTTCTCTCACTTTCGGGGCCTGATGGTTCATCAAATTCTTCAGGTCCACTGGGCTGTATTGCGTCTTCGCCTTGACTCACTTCTTCGATTTTCTTGAATTCCTCGGCTTCTGTGTCCTCTTCCTGTGGTTCTTGGAAAAGCTCCTCGTTCTTCATAATAGCGCCGGCCTTTTCCAAGCGCCTCTCCCTCCTCTCTTTCCTCCTCTGCTCCCTCATCTCCAGCAAGTCCTTCTCCTCCTTCTTCCTCCTCTCTTCCTCGGCTATCTCGGCTTCCGTCTTTTTCACCCTCCAGCATCCGTCCCTCCATTCCCACTCCAGCTGGCTTTGCGCGTATTCCGCGTCGACCGCCTCGTTACTTTGGTTGTTTATTAAGCTTGTCGTTTCCATCCACGTGCTTCTACTCCCAGATTTCCCATCTTGTGTGGTGGACTCCTGCTCCACATCCTCCTCCTCCTGGACCTTGTTGATGATAGTGTTGACCTGCTCGGTCAGCTGATCGCTGACGGCGTACGTCACGTCGCTGACGGCGTTGGCCAGGTCGTCCACTTTGCTGCTGACCGAGTCCAAGATGGAGGAAATGTTGACGGTCGGGAGGTTCTGCTGGAAGCTCTTGAAGAAGGCCATCTTGGTAGAGGGCCCCGCTTGACTGCCAGGTTAGGTCATCACAGACACTGACATGCATAAGTCGTCATTAGCAGGAGGGAGGGGCAGCGACACGTTGCGCCCCATGGCCACTGGGGGCAGCGTAATACGATACAGA
Organism: Syngnathus scovelli; assembly: GCF_024217435.2. Classification (NCBI taxonomy): domain Eukaryota; kingdom Metazoa; phylum Chordata; class Actinopteri; order Syngnathiformes; family Syngnathidae; genus Syngnathus; species Syngnathus scovelli. The sequence continues at coordinate 6,195,764 of NC_090866.1, read as the reverse complement.
CACTAATAAACCTGAAGAACTTGTTTTTCCCCATGAGGCAAGAATTTGCATATGTTCTGTTTGACACTCATTAACATATTTTTCCTGCCACTCAAGACCAAAAAAAAAAAAAAAAGTGACAGTTATATCTGGCATCCTAGAAGGTGAAAATGCAAATGTGTGCGTTACCTGTGTTGTTATTGTGATAACCACTGAGATGCGGCACCGTGTCAGCAGTGTCCACCGACAGTTTGTTGCTGAGGTAAAGAAAAAACAGAGCCATCAGTGCCATGAAGGCACCGATGGACGACAGGACACCCAGGAGCTCAGGAGACACTGAGAGGGAGAAAAGCAAAAGGTGGAAAAATGGGAAGAAAAAATGGGTGGTTTATTTAATGAGCAACTTCACACAACATAAATAATGAAAATCCTCATCAGGACTGCTGCGGCAATTGGTGTTCTCTCCACTTCTAATGTGCAGCAGCTCTGTATGTAGGCCAGACGTGGTGCATGTAATCATGCCTGCGCTATTTTTAAGAGACTGCATTGTCGACCGAGTTAACTCCACCACAGTATACGTTTTCATTAATCAGCTCGCTTAACCTCGTTTTTTCAGCAAATATAATTTTGAAGCTTCGGGGTGATCAAAGGAAGCCAGTCATGGCCATATCGACAATGACAAAACTTCTTTGAACTCTGCATAAAATATTTAGTAACACTTGTTCATTTATCTGCTAGAACAAAACAGCGCCGTGACAACAGTTGCACACGTCATAGAAGGGACGAGAGATAAAGAAGCCTGCGATGCAGTCGTCTTACCATCTGAACATCCTCTTTCAAGTCACAACTTCCCAAGAAACTCCTCTAAGTCTGCTATGCAAGATACTAAAGGACAAAGACAGTTCTTCTATTTGGGAAATGCTCGAGCAGCCAGTCACCCCGCTGGAGCAAGTTCGTAGTCGAGTCGAAAATGGCATTGCTCTGCAAATGTCAACAATGGCTGAATAATTTAAAGCCCTGCGGTAAGTTGACCTCTCGGCCCATGTAGGCTGGAAAGTGGAGATGCAGGGAGCCGACCTTAAAAACATCCCATTTTTATTTACAAAAATGTAACACCCATTATTTGTATGGTGTCAAAAAATAAATACCTAATTTGCCTTTATTTTAGTTTAAACCGAACCAATAAGACAAAAATATTTATGTAAAATAATTTTTGTATGATTTTTGAGTGAATGTAAAAATTCCCACATCTTGAACTAGCAGCTTTTCTAGGGACCTGCATTATTAGGTGATGTCATTCAATATGAATTTATGCTAATTTTATTAATGTCATGCCACATTCTGTTTTTATTAGATTATTCAATGGTGCAGGAAAATAAGACATGCGTGTTTAAAAAGGAGCTAAGGGTTGCTTACACATGTCCCTCAGATACAAAACTTCCACTCTAAATAAATCATGAACAAGTCGCTACCACTTTATTGCTGAATTTAAACTTGATACGTCATTCATAATTTAGCAATATGTCAACGCAACCAAGTTCAAAATCAAAAGTGTGTCAGCATGAGGGGAAAATGGAGACGTAGCATGCTTGCTTTGCGTTGTTACCTCGTCGTGCGCAGATGAGCTCATGAACGCCGCAGTTCCTCCCACCGCCTGGTGAAAGAAGTTGAGAAATAGAAATAGAAGCAGATGTTCACGCCTGACGATGCTCATGCCACCTTGCATGAAATTTATGAACATTTACAAAAGTGTTGTAATTTTTTGTTGTAATTTCTAATTGCATTTAATTGCAGGCTTAATTTTAGGAATTCCAATCCTTTGTCATTTCTGGAACGTAAACCTGGGAAGAAGCGCTACAGAGACCACACCGGCACACGAACGCCCTCTAGCGGTAACAAAAGGTACATATTCATTTGCAGTATATGTTGACAGTTACTGATTTTTGGTAGTCGTGATCAGTAAGATTAATGACACTTTTCAAATTATTACTATTAGGTAATGAAGATTAGTATTAAGTCTTAAAAGGAGATTGCTTTTTGTTCGCTCGAAATAAATGACAGCCCCAGCTTCACATATAGTGGAAGCAATGCGAGAAGACGAATCAAAACAAATAAAGGCCCAAATAGAGGCTGATTTGTTTTCTGTCGCACAGTTGACAGAAGCACTCAGGCCCAATCACTTAAAACTCTCTGCAGGCAATTCATTCACAGGCTTAAAGCTTGCCAATGCCAAAAAAAGTGTCGCTATCAGCAAAACACAGAGGACCACTTTAAAGTCTGACGCCTTATGAGAGGCAATAATAGGCGAGGAAAGCATTTCTATGCTGGTTTATTATAAATGTCATAGAGATTACGTAATATGAATACAGTATTAAATATGGTATGTACTAATAAATATGTACTATGTATATAGTGTGTATGCACATTATGTAAAGTAATTTAGAAGTCACTAGGTGCATCATTAACTCAAAACATTCATCCGTGAACCAACATAGTCCAAGCAAAACAAAAGTGTTCTGCAAGTGAGAATACAGTAAGCCGAATTGCAGCTCAAATGCGCAGAAAAATAAATATTGGTCCTCGTCAAATTGTGCCTTCATTCAGTTTGGTTACAAGCTGGGACCACGTGAACGCACCACTCCATTAATGACTTGACAGGCACGAGCGCATACCGAGAGATGCGATTGTAACATCAGCACCATCCTACCATGTAGCTCCCTGCAAAAAAAACAACCCCCTTCTCTAAACGCACCCAACCCCGTTATAAAAACACTATTGATGCACGACGTCACTGTGACCCGCGGTAAAGTTTCACGAGTCGCCCCCCACGCCCCCATCTCCACCCCCCGAACAGATCACCTGAGAACGAACGCTTACCGTCCACCGCCATCATGCTCCGTCCCGGACCCTACCAAGTGTGAGGGAGGGGAGGGGGTGTGTGATGGTCTTGTAGTTCATTCATGCGTGAGATGCATACGCACTGTGATATTGTGCAATATGACAAATGTGCTGCAGTAGTAATAAAGTAGAAATTGAGCGATTTCTATATAAGTGAAAAAATAATAGTTCGAAATTGCTAAAAATGCTAAGAACACACCCAAGAAGACAGAAAAACTCAGATGATGTCTAGAGTTAATCGTTTTAAAAAGGGGGGCACTGAATTGATTCATCTTAAATGCTTCCACGTACTCGTTTAATTTTTTGTTGATTTATTGAGTTTTCCGACTGTTTGGGTGGTCATTGAACGCACCTTGTGTCTTCGGCAGAACGCGAGTGAGAACTCGAAAAAAGAAAAGAAAACAAAAGGAACCGAGCTTCTAAAAATATGAAATTAACTAGCACAAAAGTGTGTTGTTTATTTTTTTTTATTAAAAATAAGCATGTACTGTCTGCCGCACGGCTAAGGTTTCCGCCTATTGCTCAATGCGTGCAACGACACGCCCATCCACTTTTGTTACGCTTCCGCAAACTTATTTTTTTACCCCTTTTTCTTTCTTCTCACAGTTGTCCCTGACTGACTTTTACTCAAAGCTCTTTGGCAAGACTATATTTTCCTTTTAGAAGATGAGTGATATAAAGATCAACGAGTCAAAACAAGTGGAAGATAACGCAGAGGAGAAAGAGGAGGAGAAAGACTGGGCGGCTGCCAAAGCGTTTTTTGAAAACCTCAAAACGAACAAACCGAGACCGGTAAATTTCTAGATGGAACGTTGACGTATTTGTTATATTAGAGTCTGTCAGTTCGAAAAAGTGAAATGACAGTTTTGTTTTTAAAGTTTTTATTTGTGCTTGTACTCATGCTACTATTTTGATTGCACCAGCCTAAACCCAAAAATGCTGTCACCATCGCCGTGTCCTCCCGAACCCTCTTCAACATGGTGGCGGAGAGGCTCATCTACGAAACGGAAGGAGTTGAAAGCTACGTTGCCTATCAGGTGGAACACGAGAATGAGCCTTTGAAGCCAGGAGCTGCTTTCCCATTTGTCAAGGTGAGCTGGCAGGCATTTGACAGCAAGCCTCTGCAGGGTAATGCATATTTGCAGGGTGTGGTGCTTGGAATGCTTCAGTTGGTCTCACAGCTCTATGTGCAGTACACAGGATCATCCCAATTGTAACCCGATCCACTTTGTGATGCTGATCGACTCATAAGTCGTGAATCACGTTGCCAGGCAGGCCATCAAGCCGAATAAATTCACCCGAGGGTTTCCAGGCATCTCAACCTGAAATTCAAGGTCCACCACTGACATCAAAATATGTTTACAATGAGGAAAGATGACTTTTTATGCAAAATAAGTGTCTATGCATCTTCAGGGGTGTTACTTTGACGATGGTGCACACTTTCGGTGACTTGATGTTCTCTTTCCAAAGCTCATTTTTGAAATATCTTCATTGCATAACATCAGGAAGTTGCATGTCGTATAGAGCAATCAGGGCTAACCCCCAGGTACCGTTTTTTTTTTTTTTTTTTTTTATGACAACGTGCAGGCTTTGATGACGGTCAACGCTCGGTTGAGAGCGCTCTACCCAGACGGCGAGGAGTTGTTCGACATTGTCCTCATGACTAACAACCACGCTCAAGTCGGAGTGCGCCTCATCAACAGCATCAATCACTACGGTACGCTGGCTTTTGGTTTCATGCAAAACTGCGCTGATCTACTAACAATTATGAACTTTTTTTCAGACTTGACCATTGAGAGATTTTGTATGACCGGAGGGAAAAGTCCAATAGGCTACCTGAAAGCTTACATGACCAATCTGTATCTCTCCAAGGATGCTGAGAAGGTCACAGAGGCCATTGACGAAGGTATGTGAAGATCATATTGTCCTTTTATATGCTGATTTATTTTACACATCTTTTTTTAAATGCTTCTGCTTCAGGCATCGCGGCGGCAACAATGTTCATGCCCGATACGGAGAACGACCTGTGCGACAATCAGCTGAGGGTGGCTTTCGATGGCGACGCCGTCCTCTTCTCGGATGAGTCGGAGATCATCGTTAAGCAAAGCGGCTTGGACAGCTTTTTTGAGCACGAGAAGAAATTTGAGAATAAACCACTTGCTCAGGTATCTGCTCGAGTCTAATATAATATTGGTTATATTAGTTGGACACTAATTGTACTCCTGGTTTGACATTGACGTCATGTCAATCAACTCAACACTTTTTAGGGTCCCTTGAAGTGCTTCCTGGAGGCTTTGGGGAAACTCCAAAGAAAATTCTACGCCAAAAATGAGCGTTTGGATTGCCCCATAAGAACCTTCCTCGTCACAGCCCGGAGCGCCGCCAGCTCAGGAGCTCGGGTGCTGAAGACCCTCCGCAGTTGGGGCCTGGAGATTGACGAGGCTCTTTTCCTGGCCGGAGCCCCTAAAGGGCCCCTGCTGCAAAAGATAAAACCGCACATCTACTTTGACGACCAGATGTTCCATATCGAGGGCGCTAAGGAACTGGGCACTATCTCAGCTCATGTCCCCTACGGGATCGGACAGAAGTACCACAAGGGTAAACTCATCGAGCAGCCAAAAAAGGAATGAAGCAGCTAATGTACCAAAGGTGACATGTTGAACTTATATTACACTGTTAAATGCTCATCAAAAGGATACTTTGTGTAATATCACGTTGTGATACATTTTTATACTTTGCTGGAGACTCAGTATGTTAAGGAATAGGGCTTTTATATTTTATAGTTTTTAATTGAAATAACTCTTGAAAGTATATTGCTGTGTATTTTATAGACAAGAGCTGCAACAGTCAACTTACACTGTGTCACTTATATTTGAGTCACGCTAAAAAAAGTCAACTTATTTTGTTACTTTTAGCTGCTGTTTTCATTTTGAATTGAGGCGCACAACAGTTAAAATGTTAAATTTTTTTGTAAATATCCATGGCAAGTCAAGTCAGAGGATAAGCGATAATGAACGGATGGAATGATGAAACAGATTTCGTCTGTTGCCGTTACTGCCTTAGCTGTATAAGCACACTCATAACTGTCAGTCAGACTCCGTGAGTTGTTTACACCTTTTCACTCGTCTAACAATTAATTAATAATGTTTTTTTTGTGTGTGTGTGCGTGTATGAGTTATTTCAAGAATAGGGCTCATGATATGATATCAAAACATTTAACAGTTACTTCCTTATGCACTTGGGTAGACTTTTGGGGCTGTATTTACTTTTTGTGTAATGTTTGAAATAAATGTCTCATTTACTCATTAATTTCATTATTTTATTTTGCTACTTACCCTATTTTTTTTTATATTTGGAAATCAGTGACGCCTATTGGCAGCTATATCTCTCCTGTACAGTAGGTGTCGCTGTGTACCACAAAACGATATCTGCCTACTAAAGTCGCCCCGAAGAAGATGTCCCTCATAATAACAGCCGGTGTACTCACCAAACTAAGACGAGTATTATGGGATAACCTGTGATTGACAGTGAAATATTCGTTATAAAGTAAGTTTCACGATAGTGTCTGTATACAAATTAATCGTTTAAAATCACGTGTTCATAGCAATTGTTTACTGGCGCATAGACTTCGAACGTTTTGCTACCAGATAAAAAATAAATACATGTTGAATGGTCCATTAGCGCCCTCTACTGGTAAAAGGCTCATAGAGCAGCTAGTAAAAGGTTACTTCCGCATGGGTGTTAACAAGCTGAAAAGCTTGAATAGTAAACTGTTTGAATAGTAAGTTCGGAGGTCTATATTTAGGCTGAAAGTGAAGCTTTAATAACATTTTATGACTAAGTGATGTCGTTCTAGAAGTAACAAGATATTGTCTTATCTTTTTCATAGGGGCTGTCAAAAATCAAAAGACAGGGACAAGATACAGGTATGTGTTTCAAACAAGAAATAAGTCAGTGAACTTTTATCAAAATTTAGCAATAATTAAGGTTAAATATCTTGTTCCGTGTTTTATTATGATATTTGTCCGTTTGTCACACTTTTTTTTTTTTTTACTTTGCTTTGATATACTTTACCGTGATGCTCATTATATAGTAGATGGATAGATTTAAGATTTAACCACAAGAGGGCGCTCCTGCTGTACTACAGTAGGAGTCTTGGAGAGACGGGCAGTAGAGAACGGGGTTTTATTTCCATGTCTTGGGTTGTATAGCTTTGTTTAGAGCCACATATTAGTTTGACCTTGCCAAGAACGATGCGTGGAAATGCCTTATTGGCGCCGCAAAATTTATGTGGACTTATTAAACATGTTAAACATTGACAACAAATATTTATCAACTAAAATAGCATGAATCGTCGGATATGAAAACTCATCAGCCTGCTACTGTAAATAGCTCCAAGTATGAGTGGAAAGCTTCCAAACGCATCAGGACTCATATGATGCCCCCCCCCCCAAAAAAAAAAAAAAAAAAAAACACTTCCACAGGGGTCTTGTTGTCTCTACTCTTTTCTGCACCAACTTCTCTTTTCATCAGCGCACGCGTGTATGTGACGACTACGTGCGTGTTTGCGCTCCATCCCGACCGTCCGGATTAGTGACGTCGGCGTCAGCGCTCACCCTCGCCGCTCTGATAAGAGCGCAAATGCCGAAGCCTTCCTGCCTGCCTGCCGCTCCTCCGCTCCCCGTGCTCAATTTCAGATAGCGCTAATGGAATCTGTCCTGCACGATTGTAATGCAAGCGAGACTCATTCTCCACGGAGCTTGGAGCTGTCATCTTGGCGTGTGCGTGTTTTGTAACGGGTGGGGGGGTTCGAGAAGGCGACGATGATGATGACGTGCGTGTGTGTGCGCGTGCGTGTAAATATATACAGTACATGACAGGCTCCTTCCTTCCTTCTCTGTTGTGTAACCCTCAGTAGGCCTACTACACGTGAGCCATCATGACCTTGTGTTTTGGAGTGAACTTCCCGATCCATCTTCAATTTAATACAACAACGATGAAGCCAGATTGGGGGAGAACGCAATTGGTCAAGTCGTGGTCCAGGGCATTCAGTTCGGTCTGGCCTCATCAAAGCACTCTGCACCAATCTGAGGTCATTGGCAGGACTACAGGGATTATGACAGCATCTTTTAATCTGGGACAGATTGTTGCATTTGTCTGCACTTAAAATTGTCTACCCCAAAAAAAAAAAAACAGCTGGAGCTGATTAGACTTCTAAATAAAAATGAATAAAGTGCAACCTAAATCTCCCAGCAAGGGCTTTTTGCGGCCCGAGAACCCATTACTGCTACACGACCTCCCCAGGGAAGAGTTTAGTGTCAGCAGAAGCTCCTTGTGGGGGCCACTCCATTTTAAATTGACTGATTAATAACAATGAATGCAAAATACATTTACATTATTTTAAAAATCTTAACGGTAACTAAAGTGTAAAAATAAGTTAATCACCGTTCAGACGAGAAATTAGAAACAGAATACCTTAAACTCTAATAATGAATGTTAAATTAGTCCCACTCATTATACATAATGGTGTTTTGACTGTTTTTTTTGCAGCTTTTGAAGAAATTGTTTATGCTTGAAAAATCCGCCAGACAAGTCCTTGAACGCAACATCAAGCAAATGCGCATGCAAAGACGGAAAGATCATATGCTTAATCACGACTGGAGTTTTCCCAGGAAAATCTTGAGTGGATTAAATTCTCGGAACTGAAAATTAGACAAGTGCAGAGTTCATTGCCTAGACAGAAGGCGGAGGAACGAGACAAATAGTTATCTACCAGACAGTAAGAATCAGAAGCTGCAGAGTGTGATACTGATGAGGATGAAAAGACGCCATGTGGTGAGGAAGACGGACCGATAAAGACAACGGCAAGGCGGGGGCCCTGGCAAATTGGCAAAGTCAGGGGTATGTCTCCACTTTGCATTTCATTTACATGGCTGGCCCTATCGACCAATCGGATTGGGAGCGCAGCCCGTGGCTTAGGCAGGCGAATAAAGACTCCAAATGCCTTCACTGCTCTCATCCCCGCTCGCTTATAATACCCTGCCTGCCTCTCTTTTCTCTCTCCCCACCGTAATACCCTCGCTTGGTCTTTCTGCAAGTGAACCCTGTCCGCTGTGATAGTAGGATGAGGTTGATTGGAAGAAGTGCAAGGGGGGACTTTTATTGCAGCTGCCACCATTGAAAAATATTATAATTGCGAACTCATAGACAGAAAGAGCATGCACACATATTCAGTAAGTTCAGAATTCGATTTACAGTGGTGTTTCGCTCTGACATAACCCAAATTAGTACTTAAACGACCCTTAACACTAATCATAATTACAGTGGATATTCATGACTATTTTTGTAAAATGTTTTTACTACTTACTACTACTCACTAACACTAATAAATAGAATGTCAAGAATTAAGAGGTTTGTTCATCATGATTTAATGCTTCAATTCTTTGTGCTTTGCCTTCAGCTATGCCTTGGCCACTAGGGGTCAGTATGATACTGTTCTGCTGACAGACGAAGAAGAGTGTCACACAACTATTGTAAGTACTTGGTAATTTCATTTTATTTATTTTTATTTTTATACAACTAAAATCTCCATATATCTTGTGTCATGTAGTGCCATCAGGATAAAGCAGACTTCAGGGAACACCATTTATGCTAATTAATTAAGAAAGCATCTGATTAATGAGAGGTAAGTGCTGCTAATTACACACTCAACACATTAATCAAAGTTGATATCCAACCACAGTCGTTGTTTTAATTATTATTGATGCACGCACTTGAATTCATTTGACTAATGAATCATTGACAGACGTAGCACACCCAGCGGATGACCTCGGGCGTTTTCTCACAAGAGACTTGTCGCCACTTACCACGCACACGCAACCACGTGCTCACATCTCAAGGGTATAATTTTGCGCCGTGTTACATGCGTGTTAAAAGGGGCTGCGGTCTGTCACAGCAGGGAAGAAGAGTCATGTCAAGATGATGAAGTGGGATTGTTGTCGAGAAATGAAGAACAAAGTAGTTCTTATGTGGCCCACGGGTCAACAAAGTTGTTGCAACAACCATTTTGAACGAGTGAAGTAATTTGACGTTGTAATCAAAATCATTGTTACACTGAATTGATCATCATTGTCCTTCTTTTCTTTGCCTGACACACAGTTAAGTCACACCGTTGCCGTTAATCATCAATAACAATACCTTACTTGTCAGGGAGGAGTGTTTACAATGGGACGTAATGCAATACAGGTGTGTCATGAAATATTCCGGGGCTGCGGTTACAAGGTTTGTCAGTGATCAGCCCATGCTAACAAATGCTAGCAAAGCATGTTGAGAAATATTAGCGATGCTATTAGCGAGGAGTGAAGCCTGTCCGCTTTGCGCGCGCGTGTCTGCGGGTGCGCGTCCATATTTGTGTTTGTATACCTCTATTGTGACGCGTGTAATCCACATGCTCTCTAATCCCAGAGCAGGTGGCCCTGCGTGTGGCGGCTGCGGGGGTTGCGTCGCGGGGCACACGCTCACGAGATTGAGCCACATCCACACAACAAAGCTCTGTGTTGTCTGCACACACGTCGCTCCCTTAAGACCGGTGTGTACCGAGCGACGCGACTAAACAGGTGTTTCGTCAATTAAAAAAAATGGCCGCCTTGCTGTGCCTCTTCCAATCAATCTAATTGGTAATGGGAAAGTGGCGATAAACAGTTTAAAGGTTGTTTTGCACACAGATAGAATACATCGTATTTAGTAATCAAATTCCTAATATTTTCTCAAATTTACTTAACGCTGCAATCAATTTAGCATTGGAAAAAAATAAAAATAAAAGGACTGGACCGAGGCTAACAAGTCACTTCGTTAACATCTGTTTGGCACACCCATCTCGTGGATGTGATTTTGAGGATTAAATTGATGTTGTCTGTTTCTCGCCATCTCCCTGTCGCTCTTTGATAAAGAGATTTATGATGGGCACCCGCTAATGGTCACTCGTTAAAAGGGCGGGAGTGTTTTATTGGCGGAACATTCGTAAATCCGTTCCGTTATGGCTAAATGGATAGAAAGAACCATTAAGTAGGCATTATATAGTATTTATTTTTTTTACATATTCTGGATTTTTCTTGAAACCCGGAATCGGATTTGTGTATGTTTTAGCATTAATATATTAGCGCCTAACTTCATTGTGTGTTAATGATAAAAAAAATAATCTGTGTGATTATTCCTACAGATATGTGAGTGGCATTTTTGGGAGTAGACTAATGTATACACAAATATAGTTCTTACTATCCAGTAAATTGCAAATTGAATCCCCGACGGCCGTTTTGTCTCGTGAATTTCTGCAACGGACCGTCTCACTCCGGCACACAAGCGCCATTGTCTGGCACATTCAAATGAGATTCCACGAGTGGAGCAGCAGTGTTGTTGTCGTCGTCGTCATCATCGCGGATGAATTATGTATGCGCTGCCGTGTTGATGTGTGATAGAATGTAGGACACATACTTATGCATAACAATAGTCTACAGTTGTGTTCTCACCAACAAAATTGGCCGCTTAGCTCCCACGTTCGCTTTTTAATGCCATTGCTGCTCCTCGCCTTTGACAGTTGCTCAGTTGCCCCGGTCTACTTTCACTCCTTTCTTTTGTTTCTGCAACAAAAAAAAAACAAAGTCACACAGCTGATCTCATAATTATACAAGTCTATATCAACCCCCCCCCCCTTGCTCCCTTTGTCCGTCCCAATGGGACTTTTATTCAAGAATTGTCCGTTTTAAACGTTTCTTGATGTGTGGCGTCGCGCCTTTCCTCGCTCCCAGACGCTAATTGACCTTTCACTTATGAGACATGTTAAGTGGTCTTTCTATAGGATCACCGCTTGAATAAAAAGAATGAGCACAAACCTGCTTGAAATATAGCGGGAGCATTTAGTTAAATTACGAGAAATTCATTTTATAGGAGCATAATGGTATTTTACAAAAAAATGTCTATACAAATATAATAAAAACGTTTAATGGATTTTTTGTGTCTTTATGACGTTTCTTGTAATTTGTGCAATTTTATTTTCAATAACAGCCATATCTAAAACAATTCACACGATTTTGGTGAACAACTTTTTTTGTTGTTTTTAACACCCTGCAAATTTTGACCGTATATGTCAAACAGTCGAGTGTCGGTGACCTTCGACACTGTCGGGAATCCGGTGTGGAATTCCCAGACCCGCGGTCAAGTGGATCCGCTTGGGAAAGCCTGGCCTCAGGAACAAAAGCAAAAAAAAAAAGCGCGGCAGCCAAAAGAAGCTTCCGAGGCTTGCTCTTCTACTTGATTGTTTGCCATGCTCACAAGCGAGCGGGGGATTAATGAAGCGCGTCTGGTGGCTCCATATGGCCCCTCTGGTGGCGCTTGTGCTTAATTAAAAGCCAATGTATACTCGAGGGTCCAAGGGGGGGCTCCCCTCATGTCCGGCTCGATGAGGACCACTCCTGACTTTCTGCTCTCCGCTGCCATTTTGTCTTCGCAACCTGTTGAAATCGATTCAGGATGCCGTACTTCGATGTCTCCATCGGGTTCAGTGACGGCTGGCGACGTTTTAAACAATGATGTAGTCTTTCTATGATTTTTTTTCCCGTCTTTTCAGTTTGGCCCTAAAAATGTTCGAAGAGTTTTGTTTGCAGTGATGCGTTTTGATACAAACGTCGTTTGAGACTGACTCATCTTTCTGTATCATTGGCTGCTAATTGGAGGTCAAACGGGCAACAAAGCAGTCCTCTCGTCCTAATTAGAGTGATAGCGCCATGCCGCTCCTCGCCTATAATCCGCACGTAGACAGCTCCAACCAAAAAAAAAATCTTAATCCCTGCAGCAGATGGAAGTGATTTTATCGATTAATCAGATCTTGGGTTGAATTGGAGGTGCTGGTACTGTACTTCAGTGTCTATTATTAATGTGTGTGAGCTGTAAAGTGCATAGGTGGACTTTTACATCTTTTTTTTCACCATTTTACAACTTTATTGAACTTTTTACAGTTCTCATACTATTATGACTTTTCTCAATCGGTCAACTTTTTTTTTCATAACATTATGGCTTTTCTTCCATATCCTGATGACGTCTCATACAATGTGACAGTTCTAGTATCATATTATTACCTTTTTTTTTCTTGTGTTATGACTTTAATCTTGACTTTTTTTCTCCAGATTTTGCACCATTCTTGTAATTGTCTATCACTCTCCTAACATTCATTGAAACTTTTATCCTGTATTTTTTTTTTTTTTTAATTCTTGCAATTCTAGGATTTTATTCCCATAACTATGACTTTTTCTAACATCATGCCTTGTAAAATTCTGACTTGTCTTCTGACTGTTGATGTCATCTTAACTTTATTCTCATAATGTCTTTTGTCCGGTAATTGTCTGACTGGTAACTGATTTTTTTATTTATATACACAGATGACTTATTTTCCCCTATCTTTGCAATATGTCTTTTCTCATAAATGTGCAATGCAATAGAGGTCACAAACAAAGCAAATACAGCACATATATGTACACATGCAACTTGGCTCATGTTTATTTATTTATTTTTATTACTGAGGGTGTGTCTGTCCTTTTAAATACAGCTTGACCTGCATAGTCCCCTTTTTAACTATAATAATTTGTCATTAAACAGCTGCTTGAAAAAAAATAGCAAAAAAAGGAGTAGATGATTTCAGAATAACATTGAAAAAAACAAAACTGGGTGAAGACAGGGGAAAGTTTTGATTGTCTTTCGTTTTAAACACATTTGTCATAAATTAAGTAGTGCATCCATCAGAGGTCTCGCACACACCAACTTTGATAATTTTGGGGGACTCATAATGAGCTTATTAAAACTTTTCCCCCTCCCAGAAAAAGTCGCACCCTTAATTTGGGGAAATGTTCCATGTCCTTGATCAAAGTTGGGAGTGTGACTGCTCAGGCGAAAAGAAGCCGCAGTCCTGCTTTGTCCACCAGAGGTAGAAGAGGAGTCCCCCCTCCGCGGCGTGGAAGTCGGATCACAAAACCTGGAACTTCCACGCCGCTTGCTGCTCTTTATAATCCAAACAATCCGCGTTGAAGTTGAGCTTCCATGTGGACGAAGCCGTCTGGTCTTTATAGTCCAGGCAGTCCGCGGTGCCTCCGTAGCCGTACGCCGATGAGGAGAGCGACGACGCCGGGCTCAGATGGTTGGACACCCCACTGCCGCTTCCACCGCTCATTGGGCTCATAGCCGAGCTCAGCTGATGGTGGTGGTGCATCGGCGAGAGATACGAGCCGCAGTCCATGCCGGGGAAAAAGGACGACGAGCCCGTGTAGCCCTGGTTGTAGGCCGACGTAGCTTGCGTGTACGTCACCGGATAGGAGCGCTGCATGCAGGAGGACGCCGAGGAAGTGCACATGGGGTCGGATAGAGGCGAAATGGAAGCCGGGCTCCAGATGGACACCGGCGCTGCTGCGCTGCTTACGACCGGCAGAGAGGCGTTGGAGGGCGGCGTAAACTGGCCACTCGCCCCGCTGTCCGAGCTGGCCTCCCGCACCGGGGAGGCCTTCTTTTTCACTGGCTTGGTGCTGGACGCTTTGCTCGGTGCTCCACTTTGTGTCTGCTGGGCCTGCTGCCGGTGCTTGGCCCTTCGGTTTTTGAACCATACCTGGAGGGGATAAACCATCATTATCATGTAACAAAACTCTACTAAAACTATTATACTTGTCACAATTAATATTTCAAAGCCATTTACTTTCCCAAATATTAAAACTTTATATGCTAAAACACCTCAATCTAGAACAATATTCAACCCACAAATGCTTATTTACAAATAAACACATTAGTTGCATTATTTTTACACACATGCAAGAATTTTACCACCAATTAAATCTATTTAAATGCCTGCATATATGCAGAAACCATCCTACATTAAACCCTAAAAATAACTTTTACTCGAAATACTCATATATTTTTCATACATTTATAAATACATATAATTTAAAACTCTGTATGTGAGGAAACAGTTGTAACCAATCATGCATGTATTTAATACAACAAAATGCATTAGATGATGATAATAAAACATTTTGCAGGATGATTTTTTTTTCCCACTCATATTTACCATTTCTCCAAACTGAACCATTTTAAATCGATGCAAGTGTCACATTGGTGGATCTCACTAAATTAAACTATCATTAAATTATTTGAGTGAGTGAAGTAATTAAACAAAAAAGAAATCTAACGTTTTTGAGAAGCCCAAATTCTACCATCTCACAAATGTAGTATATTCCACAAGAAACAATTACAATTATTTATTTTATGCATTTATTTGGGATATGAGTGAGGGAATTGCCTTCTCTGTCATATCGCCTTGAGTGTAATTGACTTGTTTAAATGAAACGAACAATGCAGCCCATCATTAATGTTTTTTTATTTTATTTTTTCCTACTGTTTTTTTATTTTATTTTTTTATCGGTCTCACCTGCACTCTGGATTCAGGCAGGTTGATCTTGAGGGCTACTTCTTCCCTCATGAAGATGTCCGGGTAGCGGGTCTTGATGAACAGATTCTCCAGTACGTCCAGCTGGGCCCTGGTGAAGGTAGTCCTTTCCCGTCGCTGCTTCCGAGGTGTGCCTGTATGCAAATATAATTAAACATATATGATTAAAACTACCACATTTTGGTTCACGAAATTAATGCAATATTTAGTATTTACCTTGGTATCCCACGGAAGGGTGCAGCAAATCCACCCCAGGGGCGGACAAACTGAGTCCGTTCACCGTGTAAGGGGGCTGCTTCAAGTAGGACATCATGATGATGGCTGGTAAGAAAAAAAAAATACAACAAACTTCCAAAATAAAATTTGAAAAAAAAAAGTTTAATCCTGCTCTTTTCGTTCCAAGATAATGATTGAAGTGCAGCAAAAGAAGTGAGGGTCCCAAACGTGTGCAGGGTCTCTTAAACCCTTAGGTCCCCTCCCCTTGCCTCTCCCCCTCCCTCTCAGCTGTCTGTCTGTCCCCACAAAACACACTCCTCTCTTAAAAACAAAACATTGTCGTTAAAAAAAAGCACCCCCACTTCCCTCGCCCCCCCCCCCCCCCCCCCATCCCCGCCCCTCCTCATCAAGCATTACCATATATACCCACCCACAGGTTAGGCCGCAACTAAATGGACAGCTGATTGGGGGGCCATTTGCCGGGACAAAGCCCACTGTTGACGATAAGTAACGCTGATAACAATAAGAAGTTGCAAACAAAAGCTGCGAACTGAGCTACGCCATTCAGATACAATGAAGACGCCCCCGCCCCCCTCCTTCACAGTGCGCAGCGCGCCCCCACCAATCCCTCCAATTTTTTTTTATTTGTTTGCATTAAAAGGTCCGTACATGTCAATGCGGCCCCATTACAATACGAAGGACAACTTTGGGAGGCAGTAAGAAAGAAGCTGGGCTAATTCTGACATCATATCGACAGTGCAAGCAAACACATGCACTCGCCTCCTCCTCACTTTGAACGACCCCGCCCCCCAGACTCATCTACTAATGAATTGCTCCCGGTAATTAGATTTGGAAGGTGAGACTATCGCAAAGTGTTGATTAGGAGCCAGCACTTAATCTTAATCTAAATAAACAAGGAGATTGACACTTTTGAGCGGGTTTAAAACGTGCACAATGCACCGTGGAAGAGCTTCTTCTTCATCGTATTTACAAGAGAAAGTCCCTTTAGGTAGGATCATTAAATAATAATAATAACTGAAATTGATTACGTAATCCACATGCTGTGATTTTTTTAAGATTCACAGCCATGAAAATCCGACTCTGTAATTATTATAAATTGTACTATTAAACCTGCAATACTTGCCATGTATGCATACTACACGCACACACACACACGCACACACACGTTTGTTGTCAAGTAGATTTGACAAATGAGCCACATGGGGGCATAAAGGGGCATTCAAGTGCAATAATCAAATATAGAATGCCAAGGATCATAGCCTGAGAGTGACTACTATAAAACAAAATGTACAGTTGGTAGACCACGATTTACAAGTCTAACAATCATGTTTTTATTTTTTTGTCATTTGTATTTATATTTATTTTAATTTAATTTTTATTATGATAGTATTTAAAGGTAACATATAATACAAATTAAAAGAATTATATTTGATGTATAGTTTGACTTGCATAACACACACTGCATACGCACAGTATAATTTTTTTCGGTCCTTTTTTTAATAGAGCCAATAACGGACGTTGCAATCTGTCACTTTTTAGGAGTGTGCCCCCACCCAGACTGCTGCCCCCTCCTACTCCCACCAAACCACCAGTTGCTCGACGTCCGTTCAATATTAATCATCATAAATACCGGTCTTTAATTATTATTGGCTTTCTACAAGGAGAGATGATTTTTTTTTTTTTTTTAATGAGTTAATCTGGGTGGCACGCGTTGGCCTGATTAGGGGGACGCTGTGCAGTGGGGGTGGGGCTTCTATATGTATACTACAAAAATGTCAACAAAAGTCTGCTAGAACAGCTGAAGTTTATTTTGGGTTCATCAGTGGAACTTTAAATTACTGCAATGTGTGTTGACCACTTTTTGAATTTGTACATGACTTAATTGTAAACACAGACACATCCTCTGTTATGGGAGGGTGTGCACATTTGTGCAACCACATTTCCGTATGTTTTTATTCTGAGATTTACAGGTTATAAATCATAATCAAGTTTTGAAATGATTTTCATCATAAGAAACATTTCAAGAGGGGTTATGTTATGTTATATTCTCTGAATATACTTGGACATACGTATATATATATATATATATATATCACAAGTAGTCAGCCTTCCTAATTTTTGCATCAGCACACCCATGCAAGACAAAGAGTGGCATTGTGTTGATCACACCAGCTGACTACCAGACACGCACGAACACACACACCCAAACACCCCCCCCCCCCGTAAAAAAAAACCCTCAATATGCACCATAATAACTGACACATGCACCATTTTTGTTATTATTATTGAAAGTACAATTTTTTTTTCTTATTGTTAGTCTATAGCTGCTTTCTGTACTCCTGTACAATTTGATTTTGATCACCTTGAATTGAACTCTAGATTTATTTCTTTTGAAAAAATAGTCCTTTATTTCATTTCATTTATCAATAAATTAAATGTCATCCAAAGTTGTTACAAAATAGCTACTTCCAAATATAATTAAATGTGACTATTTTTTGTACTAAATTGATATTATTTAAAACATCATCTAATTCTTTGCTATGTTTTATAGCCCTTTTCAATTATTTAAAGTATATCTTTCTTCCATCATTAAAATAACCTACAATATATATATATATGCTTAGTATTTTTTAAAGTACTAATTTCCTAAACTTGTATTCATTTCCGCCCCTCTAACTGATTTTATCACTATAATTAAGCCTTATTAGTGTTTTCCGTCGTATATACGTGGGAGACATCCTGATGCACACATTCAAGTGGTTTTATCACGACTTGTGTTCTATTAAACGCTTGAATGCCTCTTTGCCTGGAGGGGCGTTGACACAGCAAAGTTTCCTTAGCCCCCCCGCCCAAAAAAGAAAACGCCTCCTCAATTAACTCCCTCCTCCCGCCCTCCTCCTCTCCCCCCACCCTCCCCTTCCTTGGGGACTGCTCAATTCAAATACAGCAAAATCAACTTTTCCACTTACTTCAATGGTGGTGCGTTCAAGGGCCTCACTTCTCGCTGCTCAATTCCAGTTGTGAAGTGGATGACACTCAGTGATGATATGCACTATTTATGCACAAAAATAGAGAGAGGGAGAGAGAGCAAGAGAGGGAAAAAGACAGACTTTTAGGAGCCAATGGAAAGGAGAGAACAGGACACTATAATTTGGTCACATGCTACAATGCTGACTTTTCTTCTGTACTGTTATTTTTTGTTATATATTTTTATATAATAATCATTGCCATTCATACTTTTTTTTATCAGATTTTAATGCCCTTCCCTTCCCTCCTTCTTATCAATGAGGGGAATCCCACAAGGGGGCGCAATTCCACTTACAAGTACTAATGATTACAAAATAAACTATTTAGTATAGCAATTTTATAATGCACATGACGCTCCTTCTTGACAGGGAAAGAGGCACATCATTAATGCCAGCAAAAAAATATAATTCATCTAGTTTCCTTTCCAAAAACAGCCTTCACCAAAGAGCCGTCCTCCCTCCTGCTCCGTCAGCCATCTTGTCAGCTCCCCGCTGAGCGCTTTCATCTTCAGCTGTATTATATATAATTCATGGAGGCAAAGATATCTCCCGGCCCCCAGGGGGGAGCATTTTACAGCTAAACGGGCGTCCGTGCTTTTCAAAGAAAAGGTAAATGATCTTGTTAATGCGCGAGGCAATACGCGCTCCTCCTCCTGTCTGCAGGCCAATTGACAGTCAGACATATTGCAAGGGACAGCTAATGTACCTAATGAGCTGGCCGGGATGTTTGTGATCAAGGTCAAATCAATGACTCGGCCCACCAAGTCATCTCCATCTGTTTTACAAACACACACATGGCACATTAGTTTTGTAATACCATCTGCACAGTCAATGCGACACTGATAGAGTTATTGATAGGTATATTGATAATGCCGCAAAAGAAGCAAAGCGTGCGTCCTTTTCGGTATTGACTTGTTTTGCTTTATTGGAAAAACTCTTAGATGGCAGCAGGTGTTTGACAAATGATTTTTTTTGCAATTGGAATATTGCGAGGATACATCCGTCAATCAATACAGTAGTGTCATTCCCCCCCCTCCTCATGTATAAACCTTCAATTTTGCATTTTGAGGCAAAACCCACACAATTCTTTGTCAGTTTCCAGTTACTTGTGTAAACGTATACCGAAACCTAACACCTCGCTAATGAGGTTGTCAGCTAAAGAGTTGCTAGCAAACTGTGAGGGATAATCTCATGCTGAGAACTCGATGATGGATGCTAATTGTTGCTATCTGGTAAAATGACACACTGCTGCTCACGGGAATTTTCTTTTATCCTAATCACCAAAATAAAGAGGAATGTTGGCTTTTTGAGGAAATTTGAGAATAACCTTAAATGTACTCCGCACCTGCAGTATCTTTACTCATTTTTGCATATCTCCATTTTCCAATTTGCAGTTTACCGATTGGGGGTTCGCATTTCTTGTCCCTGCTGCTAGCTCGTTAACCCCCCACTTTCCAGTCCAGACCAAGCAAGGAGGTTTCATACCTGGAAGCTGGTCAGCAAGGACCAGCCCCTACTGGGAGCTCCGGAGCTCCCACTGGGCTTGGGGAGGAGGCGAGGCGGGCCAAACAAAAACACAAGCAGCCATCCGCACGGTAAACAGCCCACCTACTGGCACTTAGCATCTGGGCTGCAGCACACACACACAGTTGTCTATTCACATTCTGATGACGGCAAACAGTGTATAGTTTCAAGAGAGACAAAAAAAGAATGGAATGTCTTCAAGCTTGTATGAGTTAAAAGTACAGTGAATCCTCTTTACAATACACTGTAAGCCTAAAACATTTAGTTGAATTGCCCAACTTAAAATGTTATTGAAATGTATCCAACATTTTGTTACTGAGGATAAAATGTTTCTGAGAAAAACCTGAAATGTTTTAATAATAATCAAGAAGAAAAATGTAATTAAAAACACCTTTTAATTCATCAAAGCTTTAGTATAGAGAGTTTTATTATTTGTTTTATTGTCATCCATATATGAGTATTTAATGGTACGAAGTAGTTTATTACAAATTATTCCCCCCCCAACCACAGCTCACTTCCCCCAACCCTGTTTGAGAACCACTGGACTAGAGTGTAAAGTTAATCCATTTTCAATTGATGGCCGCTGTTGTTACACTGAAAACAGTTTTCTTTCTTTTAGCACTAGATTTGCTCTCTCACTTCTCTCTCTCTCTTTCTGCTTCTGTTTTTTTTTGTGTGTCTGCCTTCTTTTTATCCTTTTTAATTAGAAAGGTCTATTGGGCCACCGAACCAAGGACTTTAATCCCCAACTGACCAACAATGCAAAAAGCCAGCCTTTGAACAGCCGACCTGCTCCCCCCCCCCACCCCATCCGCCTCCTCCTTTACCAATTGCTTCGCTGCTGGAAGACTCCAACACGGCTCCAACCGTCGGGAAAAGTAGCTTCTCTTCCTCCGTCGTCTCTTTTGAGGTATCACACAAAGCAATTAAGTGCGTGAAAGAGCATTTCAGGGGCGCACCGGGGTTCTGCTAAAGCTCCGGGTCCGAGGTCACCTGTGATATGGTGACCAAATATTTGAAGGCGTCGGGAAAACCACCAAACATAAGTAACACTTTTAACCGTCCGTAAAAATGGCGGTTCAGTTTTTGAGCCTTGACAAAATGTTTTTATTGTGGTGTCCCTCAGGAGTTAATTCTAAGTCCCCATCTGTTTTCAGTATTCCTATTTCCTACTTTTCGCAGAATACTTACTCGGACTACTTTTCCTTGAGTCATATTCTAAAGTAGCAACAGTCATATTTGAGTCAAGTTTTTGGTTTTTCTACTCACATCTGGAACGAATTAATCCGAACCAGTGCAAGTCACCACCCAATTAAGTTTAGTGTGTTTCTTCATCATCTTGACAGTTGTCCAAATTGAGTATAAAATTCTGTTTGTGTGTATGTTTGTGTGACATTCTGACAAAATAGGGGTTTTGTGGTCATGAATACTAATGACAGCAATTTGTCGCCTGAGCTAATTTTCCTGTAATTTTGCTGATTATCTGTCAACAATTTGCCAGCATTGCTGTCTGACAATTACCGCGCACAATGGCCGCTCCAAGACTTTCAACCTCACCACCCAAAATGTGGACAAAGGCAAACCAATAACAAAATGCTTTTTTTTTTTTTTTTTTAACATTAAGCGTGCTGTCTCAATGCTCCCTCATGCCAAAACGCTTGCTAATCACAGCCACCAATATTTTCCATAGCAGGCAATTAGCATCTCGCTTTCATGTGGCAAAATGGCTGAGGAGTGTCAGCACAGTCGCAAAACACGCAGCGAGAATAAAAGAGCAATTAAGACGTGGGGTGAGCAGAGGACGCAAGACGAGGCGGTCTGCTGCCGTGTGATTTGCGGCTTGCCCGGCCCGGTAATTAGCCTCGTCATTGTGAGATAATGGACTTGGCCCCTTTTCCCGCTTCTGCCGACTCGGCCCGCGAGGAGGTTGAAGGCCGCAAATGTGCTGCTTAACATCTGACTGGAGACCTGCCGGTTTTTAAACAAATAGATATTTGTGGGTCAAATATCGATCTCACAATTTCCCATCAGTTATTGACTACTTGGTTAGTTGAATCTCACTCTTACATTTCCGCTCTTGTGGGCCTATCAACTTTTTTAGGGACGCCGTAATCTGTGAACCCTGAATCATAATCTTTGGCTAAATCTATGTAATACGGGTAATTCGATGAAGCAGTATTTTCCTGCAGAGAGGCGAAATCCTGTTGACTATTCAAGGATTGAATCATCCAACGGTAATGCCATTAGACCAGTGCCACGGATTCCTGGGCAAATGCTGTTTAATTGCCAGTAACCAGCCATTGTCTGGTGACGGCTACACACTATGCAAGTGGCGTCGACGACGGGATGGGGGGGGCGTGTGAAAAAGATGGCCCCCTCGTCTTGAGCCAATCGCCATTGAGAGACAGATTTATGCCCGGGCTGGAAAGTAGCAGAGGCACTGGCTTAACCAAAGTCTTCAAGAGTCTAAATGCAGAGTTACTCTCAGGGCTTTTATCACAGGATTTGCGCGACAATGCGATTTGGAATGGGGGGGTTGTCTATTGAAGATTTTTTTTTTTGCGAGGATCAAGCCTTGTCGCTCACGTTTATTAGCGCACAACGCGATTGTTGCCGTTGTAATCGCCATGTTTATATTTGGCTTAAAGTGGAGAAATCTCTCGGTCCAATGAATGAAAGAGACTTGGATGTTTTTGTCAATAAAACTGATGGCCGCTTTTTGCTGGACAATTGAAACGGGGGCAATTTAATGAGAGTTTGAATCGGAGGCCCGCAGTGGAGGACGCAGATTGGAAGTGAGAGGTGTGTCGGGCCTTCATTGTGACGGGCTGCCCGGGAGACGGGCGGCTCTGCCAGGACAGACACTGACTGGCTTTGACAGCGCAAAGAACCTTTTCTCTGTGCTCTTTTTAATTTCCCCCCAAAAAAGTCTTTTTTTTTTTTATTATGAAGAACCCCACCAGTCCATTCACTCTCCCATTGCTTCTGCTTGTTTCTTTTTGCTCCACTGGGATTTTATTTTTAAAAAAACTGGACTATTTTTTGTTTTATTTATTTATTTATTTTAATTTTTTAAAATTTGTTTCATATATTTTTTATGATGTGTAACACAATGACTTTTTGTTCATGCTAACGGGGGCAAACAAATCCAATCTCTAGAGACGACATTTTAATCTTGTCCAATCTTGAGGTGACCATCAAATTTAGGCCTTGAGTCACCTTTCCATTGTCCAATTTTACTTTTATTTTTTTATCTCTGTTATTGTCACGTTAAAACTATAAGAGATTATTTTGAGTATCACCCATATTTGATGAAGTGCAGCTGCTGGCTGGCTCCAACGGGCCTGTGTGTAAGATCAGGATTCTCAACGGGTGGTAGGTTGGGTATCTTTTTGCGAGGAGCAATTAATCTGCGGTGCCAGTCACCCGGGGAGAGCGCCAAACCTCTCGACGGGCTTTTAGCGGCGGCGCTAATGACGAGTTTGATACGTGCTTTTATCGCGTGCCCTTCGATGACTGCACCGTTTCATTAGACATGTCTGCTTCATATCTCACTTTGCACCAGAGCGAACTGTGAAGGGATTAATTTTATGATGGACCCCCTACCTTCTCCTCCCCTCGCCTCCCTCCCCGACTCCGCTACCCAGCTACCAGCCAGGCACCCGGGAGGAATAGCGCCTTTGTCGCCCTGCCGTTTTTTCCGAGTTGAGGAACAAGAGGAGTTTAATCCTCATTGTCAGGGAGACTGCCGAGGGTGAGAGGGGGTCCTGCGGCTGTAAAATGATCCAACTGGCCTCGGCTAATCCCCTGCTAACCCCCCCCTCTCACTCCTGTGCCTGACCCCCTCCCGGCCTCAATTCATGCAATACTGCCACTTTTTCGTCCTCTGCATGATGCTCAAATGTTTAAAACAAAAATATTGGGATTAAACATGTATGAGGATGAGAAAGTGAAAAAAAAACATTAAGAGCACGTAAATAACATAGCTAAGTGATTTTAGCGCCATATATGCGTTTAAGCGGGATTGAATTAAATGAACTGCATGTTGATAATGCGTCGACAATCTGCCCTTTGAAAATTGCTCCATCATGTCCATTACTTTGGGAATGAAGTGGTTCTGATGACATTTAAAGAAAACATCTGCATTGCACAATTAGCAAAAAAAAGAAAAAGCGACAAAACGCATAAATCGGCCGCTAGACGACTTCTCATTAGAGAAGTGGGATTATTTGGCGGCCGGATGTCTCGTTGACGTTAAGTCTTTCCCCGCACTAGACAGATGCCTCGTCGATCTTTTTGCCTTCCATTCCTCTCCCGTTTAGCCCCTCTTTTCTTCTCTCTCTCTTTTTTCTGAGTGACAGCTCAATGGCTGCCTCTCCCAGGCTTATCAAGCCTCAGCAGATGGTTGACTTGGATCGCTGTTCATACGGCACGATCCGCGACGGCGATAAACGCCGTAACAGAGGAGGGGGGGGGGGATGCGAGGGAGAATGAATGCCATCTTTCCGTGGTTCCGCTTTTTTTCTCTTCTTTCTTCCCGCCATCACAGTTTCCCGTTCCCACCTGGACCCTCGAGCTCTTGGTCTTCTTCGTCCTCCACCTTAAGCTCTTCTGTCCTTCGCCCCTCCGTTTTTGGATGTGAACCCGTGCAATTGTCTCGGCTCCCCCCGCCGAGCTGGCGCCATGTCTAAAAGTCCCCAGGACCCCCTCGCTCACTCAGGGGGCCCTCCAGCCATGCCAGAGATGCCCTTGTTCTCCTCTTGGAAAAGGTCAGATCCAGTCTTGTCATTCCTCTTGCCCAACCCTTGATCCCTGCAACGTCATCCTCACGCTGTCATTTATGTACACTTCACCTGCTTCAATGGCTTCTTTTAAGGCACAATAAATTGAATGGACACATTAAGACATGATGCACACATATTATTTTTATGTATTTAATAGTATATACTGACAATTGGGAATTTTATTTTTGGGACTGAGGTTCTGCAAAAAAAAATTATATACTACACTACTACAATGCCATATGTTAGGCGGCATAGTCCAGTTCGTCCAGTTATGGCCATCTTCTGGCAACCACCACAGTGCACCTGCATCCTTCCAATCCATGCAGCCTGACCCGCTTTTTGTTCTGGTCCCACCCCCTCACTTCAGTCCCTAATCAAGCAACCAGAAACTAATTAAATGCAGCTCTCGTGGACCAGACGCCAGGCCTGGACAGAAAGAGAGAAGGAGAAGGACACAGGGACTCAGTGTCGAGAGGAAAGCGGGGGGGGGGTGCAGATATTTGGGTACGTTTTGACCTACACTGCTTGTTTTTTTTGTAAGGTATTTTTAGTTCTACGCTTCATTTGAGTGCCAAGCAAGCACTGTAATCACCAGCACACCAGTCACATGACGCAACCGACACCCTGGAGATATTTGGAAAGCGGGGTTGCGGGAAAAAAGGTACAACGGGGACCGAATAGAATAACGAAAGTATTTATACGCAGCCAAGTGTCTGTGAGAGTCCCCAGAAAAAGCTGGCGAGAAGTGATGGAGAAAGTCATTAAGAGAAGCCTGTTCAAGTAGATAGGCCCCGAAAGGAGATTTGAAGAGGGGGAACTGATTGCACATGTCTCATTGCGGCTCTTCACCAGTTCTCAGCACCCCGGGGCTTAGAGAGCGCTTTCAAAGGCGTGCTGCACAGTTGGAGCTCTATATGCGTCTTTTGGGTGTATTCAAGGAAATAATATATATATACATCTTCTCTATCAGTGGACTTGAACAATTAGCACCATATTTTGAAGAAAAAAAAAGTGCATTCAATTATATATTCTATTGAATGACTCAATCAAGATAATAGGCCTTCATTCGTTCCACAATGGAGAAAAGATGTATACAATTTTTTGTAGGCTATATGTTATTTGCTATGCCATATTTATCATTAACCCATATAAAGTATGATTAGTAATGAGGACCTTTAATGTGAATTTTATGTAAAAATATATTATGCTGATTGTGATCCATCAAGATAAAAGCCAAATTTTCCTTCCAAAATTTCATATTGCTATTTAGTCATATTGACATTATTTTCATAGTTGTTATAGAATAAATGTTATTGTTGACTTAGAAATAACTCTTTTAAAAACTTTTGGTTTGTAGCCAAGAAATAACCTAACACTGCGCATTTGGACGCTCCTTGTGTCACTTATTTTACGTCATTACTGGAAAAAAAACTAAAAAAATACAGAACGGCGACATCCTTTGGTGAAATTGTGCTATTGCTACAGGAGTGGAGCGATAAATCGTGATCTAGCGCCCTCTGCTGGACGTTAAGGAGGTCACAACGGTTGGTTCTCATTGGCCTTCAACCTCTCCAGGAAAGTGATTGATAAATATCATTTGAATCATATAACTTATTGGTGTGGTGTTGAATTTAGGATATGTGTGTGCTGGGATCGCTATAGCAAGTTTATCTTTTAATAGTTCAACTATACTGTAGACTTTTGACTTTGATCACATTGAACTACAGTTTTCGCAAATGGTTTAATAAATTTTTATTGTACATTTTACACAATACATTTTATTGTATTGTTGTATAATATTCTAAACACAAAGTAGAGCCAGTAGCTCCCAATTAGTTATTTACAAATATTTAATCAAATAAAACACGTCTTTACGATTTACCTCGCTTTATTCAGACAGGGTGCTGTCAAAGGCATTTCACGGCACTGTCGTAAAACGTAACCGTGCGGCAGTGTTGCAATGGCCTTTGCTGCGACAGCACTTTGCGGCAGCAGGGAGAGCTCGAGGAGAAAGCCAGCGAATAACGTCGCCGCTTCACGAGCCCTTTTCGCCTCGATAATCCGTGGATTTACGCCTTCTTCGGCGGAGTCACTCCCGCGGTGTTGTCGTATCTCCGCTTGGCGTCGTGAATGAACTTGTGTCCGACGTTTCCCAAGCGCGAATCGCCACCTTGATGCGGTGGGATGGCCACAGTGCCGCCTGGGCCTAGTAGCGCACTGCCCGCATCCCCGGCTGAAAGTCCACCTTTTCCCGGGGCTGGGTGCGAAGACGGAGGGCCGTGTCGACCCGGGGAGGACCCCGTGTCGGGGAAGCCGCTCGCCGAAGCCAAGCAACTGGGCAAGAAGAAGCAGAAAAACATGCTAACTCGAGCTAGCCCGCCGGCGTTGCATCTCAAAATGCCAACCGTGGAGCAGCAGCTGCTCAACGGCTTGTCCGGTAGTCCCGTGGAGGAACCGGGGGGACACCTTGACAATACGAGACCACCCGCGGACGACTGTGACAGCAGCGGCGATGACGGGACCCCGAACGACATGGATCACTGCCAACACGAAGGCCCCCGCTCCAAAAACGGCTGTCACTCGCCGCTAGTTAACAATAGTATGAACGGGATGCCGGCCCGGACGAGAATTCAGGCGGCGCCGCTCGCTTCCGGGAGCTCTGGGGACACGGAGCAACCCCAGCCGCCCTCTGACGAGCTTGCCCGGCTCGAGTTGGGCGCCTCGCCGCTGGAGGACACCCACGACATTTGTTATGTACGTTACGAGTCCGAGCTTCAGATGCCGTGGATCATGAGACTGATCACCAAGGACTTGTCTGAGCCTTACTCCATTTACACGTACAGGTACTTCATCCACAACTGGCCGCAGCTCTGCTTCCTGGTGAGTGTCAACCCCCTCCCCTCTAACCTCCACCACACCTCATACCTAAGTTCCATGACATTCTTTAAAACCAGCTGCACGTATTGGAAAATGTCAAGTAGTTCACAAGTGACATTTACGTTTTGTATATTGTAAATGCATAAGCTGTAGTGCACGTCAGTTGCATAGTATGCTTTTAAAGCGGCTGCACTAATGTCAAGTACACTGGATGTCTAATGACCTTAGTTTCCATGAAATTCCAAAGTAGTTCCTGCTTTTAGTTAACCTTTCCTTAAGGTGGTTCCTGAGTGTGTTTAATTTTGTCCTTTATTCACTTGCGGTGCTAAAAATTAAAAGCTTGTGATTTATTTTTTTGCAATATGATTGTCATTGCTGAACATTAATCTTCTGAAGCACATTCTTAAATTATCTTCTTATCATCTTTCGGATGCTTGTCTGACCTCAAAATCCCCAGAGTGGATCGTGAGTGTCATATTTTGAGTAAAGAGTAGAATAATAGTTCTATGGTTATCATTACTAATCATGTTGTGATTCTTGTTTCCATAACATGCTATAGGACCGCACACCAACTATGCAGATGTAGAAAAGATCAAACAACAAATCAGAAGTCATTTGACAGCAGGAGGGGCATCTGAGGTTTACAGTGTGATTACGATTTGACAGGCCATGGTGGAGCAGGAGTGCGTCGGCGCCATCGTGTGTAAACTGGACATGCACAAGAAGATGTTCCGGCGCGGGTACATCGCTATGCTGGCTGTCGACTCCAAACACAGAAGGAAAAGCATCGGTGAGGAAAACAAATTGCTGTTTAGTTTGCTTTCTGATACATAAGAAGAGTCCTCAGTTCTGTCCCTAATCCAAGTCTTTAAACCCTTTTTATGTTATCAGGTACTAATCTGGTGAAGAAGGCCATCTACGCCATGGTGGAGGGCGACTGTGACGAGGTAATAACGCCCTTGAAAAATCAACCATATTTATTATTGCAAAAAAAAAATTCTCTCACTGGTTTCCATCGCAGGTTGTCCTCGAGACAGAGATCACCAACAAGTCGGCGTTGAAGCTGTACGAAAACTTAGGCTTTGTGCGGGACAAGCGGCTCTTCAGATATTATTTGAATGGCGTGGACGCACTCAGGCTCAAACTGTGGCTACGCTGAGTTTGAGGATGGAAGGGGCGGGGGGACTGGACAAGCGATCAAGCCTGCCTGCCTCATTTCACTTTTGACACACAGACACACACATACATGCAACAGTATGCACATTTAAATGCATAGACACATACACAGACACATGCACACACTATTCTTGCCCTCCAGGTGTTTTCCATGAAGGCCCCTTCTTTCTCCCGACATGAAAAAAAGATGGAGGAGTGCGGGGAATTGGAGGCCAGGGTCTCCGAATGACCTTGATGACGTTTTTCGACCTTCAAACTTTGGGAGTGGATGCATGGACGGAAGAAAAACAAGTAAGCGTGGGGTCTTAAAGACCCAACCCCCCCAAACTTAATGGTGGAGTTTATTTTTGTGTTTCTTTTTTAAAAATTTTGGGAGAGGTCATGACGCATACATACATGCGTGTGTGATTGACTGCCCACTTTGGTGTGTGTGAGTTTATCAGTTCCCTGTTTGTCCACCTGGTGGTGCTGTTTCTGCCACACACACCTCAAAGGACTGAAGCCTGTGTCAAGACGTGTTATTTTATTGTGTGTGTGTCACGGATCACTCCACGAGCATCAAACATCAACCTCCCCTTTTTTTTTTTTTTCAAGCTCCAAAAGCTTTCAAAATCCAGTGAGCCCAAATTAGGAAAACCCCACCCGCCGCCTCCCCCACTTCCAAAAATCAGTTTTGCAAATTCCAGCTAGCAGAGGGTTCCCCTTCAAACTTGTTCGCAGTGTTCCGCATCACGCTGCTGCCGTCTTTCTGTTTTAAGTTCATCTCAATGCGAAAAACAAAAACTGAAAACCACAAGACTCTTTGTTAGATGGTTGTTTTCTTCAAAAGAACAAATGTCAGATGCACTTGTTTGGAAGTTGTATGTACGTGTGTCCTATTTTGACTTACTGTGGATTTATTTCGTTCTTGTTCAAACAACCCCGTACACACACAAAAACTATTTTTTTTTAATGTTCCGCTCGATGGAAGGAAAACGCAATTTACTTTCTGTAGACAACTAAAAAAAAAAAAAAAAATTGGAACTCGCAACTTAGGGCTGCATTGAAAGAAAAGAAAACAATAATATTGAATTTGTAAAATTAGCTCCAGTAAAAGAAACACTGCAATATTATAATAAAAAATCCCATATTGATTTTTTTTCTGACAATGGTGCAACTTTGGAAACCCATGACTTGCAATCTTGTCACAGTTTTGAGAACTATATGAATGCCATTTTTCTTAATTCCCCCCTCCTCGTCAATTTGGGGCACTTGCAATTCATCTAAATATGCAAATACACTCCTGCTGACCTACTTTTATCACGCCGATATGCTGCCAAAAGTCACGTCAGAAGAACGAGGGCAACAAAAAAAAATCGTAGTGCCACTTTTTGCTGAACTGATCCTTTTTTCGAGCCCTTTTTTTTCAGACTGGCTGTTTACTTATGCGCTTCTAGAGGTGTTGCTATGGCGACGGGACTAATTGAACCGTCTTCCGTACGCCGATCTGGACAAATAAAGCTTGAATCAGCCGTGCGACTATTCCCTGACATGTCATAATACTGTGAATCGAACAGTGCCGTCTTGTTTTTTTTTTTTTTTTATAAAAGGCATTACAGCCTGAGTGCATCTGACTAAAGGGCTTTGTCGTCTTTATCATTTAGAAAAAAAAAAAATATAAGCCACTAAATTCTTTAATTTTTTTTTGTCTTCACCGGCACTATCTATGGCCCACACAAAGCATCCTCCGCCATCCATGCTGTGTTGAAAAAGGCGAAAATCTATATATTTGCTGTTGTTTCTCTGCATGTCGGACTTGTTTCACCCCCCCCTCTTCTTCTTCCTCGGCATCACCGCCCCCCACCCCTTTTGATTTGGATCTGAAAAATGTCTGCGAGCCTTTATTTAATGTGGAGAAGAGAGCGAAAACAAACAAAAAAGAACACAGAAATAAATTATTTGATTTTTTTAATGCTGTACATCTGACTGGTCTAAGTTATTTTTCAACTTGAGTTGCACACTGTTTTTTTTTTTTAAATTCTTTTATTTTGAGAAAACACAAAAGACAAAACGTCTTTTAATAACCCAAAACAGTATTATTGCATTAACACCTGTGTTTCAACATTGAACATATAAAAAAATACAACAATCAAATAAGACCATAAAGTTAGCTCAAGAAGTGAATCTCATTAGATTCAATTGTCTCAAGATGTCTCCCGAATTAAGTCACTGAATTGACTTTTTTTTAAATCACAAATGCTGACCTTTACTGAAAAAACCAACAATAACACCAGACAACTGCTTATTCATTGCTTTGTGTTTTAAGTTACATTTGAAACATTTAGTCCATACGCAGATGCAAACAATGAATGAAAAGCTGTGAATGAGAAATTGTTAGCTACCACGCTAGCCCTGTTAGCAAAGTAAATGTGACATGTAACAAATTTCTATTGACACTAACATGTACAAGCACTATACTGTATTTGTGTTGTGTACCTTTTCAATTATTCCCTTGAGTTTTTTTTTTTTGTGAAATAGGTGTCACATGACCACACAGCCATTTTGAAACATGGAATTAAGTTCCCACGTGAGATTGTCCAGGAGCTGTCTGAGGCGGTATATAGATGCTGCTGTCATGGCAACATTGATTGCGTCAGTCTTTTTGGATCAGAACTCATCCTCAGAACTGTCGGCCAACAGCATGGCTTGATCTTGCCGGCCGATGCACGTCTCGCCTGGTTGCTACGCGTAACAGAATTCATAGGACATGACTAAACTGGAGGTTTTTGCATAATCCTGTTAAACAAGCAACCACTATTATAACATCTTGGGCGGAGCTAATATTTGTATACTGACCTCCGCAGGCCGGACCTTCCTCCGCTGGCGTTTAAAGCTGTTCCGCCGACTCCGCTGAATCCTCCTCATGCTGTAGAGGGCGCCAACGAGCAGAAGGGCCCCCGCCATGCCAATGGCCACCGGGGCCAACATGCCGGAAACGTAGCCTGCCTGTAGCGTGGGCGGAGACAAAATAGGTTGCAAAAACAGATGGTAACGGACGAGGCCAGTTAGTCTCACCTTTTCTTGGATCAGTGCCACCCAGCTACGCACTGCAAACAAGAGTCAACTTTAATCATGTGTTTCAAGATCAACAATTCCACTTTCATTTTACATTTCCCCAAAAATAAATCATGAAAGTGTCGTTTTTGTTACATACTCAGGCCTTGATTGCGTTGCACCCAAACAGGAGGTGGGGGGATGAGGCTGTACGTAGGCTGAGTCCGGGACGTCTCAGTCGGGTCCTCTTGGCTCTCCTCGTCCTCCAGCGATTCTTCAGAATTCTCCTCGTCCGGATCGTCTGAAACGCAAGCAAGTTGAGTCACTTTGAAATGCTGTTGAAAATTTGCTGTGTTTGCCATTCACCCTCAGAGTCCGTCTCCTCTAAACCCGATTGGGGAAAGGGCACAGGTGGATTGGTTGCCGCGGTAACCGGGGTGGAATCTTGCGCATTGTTGGTGAGTTCTGACGTCGGCACAGTGCCTAAACATAAGAAGCGGGGGAGTGTGGATGAAAATTCGGGATGCTTAATACACAGACGTGGTTTATTAGCATACAAAGTGCTGTACATAAAGTAAAAATCAGATATAAAAACAAAGACAGTAATTCAAAACCATCACAAATCCATACTGGAAAATAAACAGGAAGTCAGACATTTTGCTTTGAAGCAGCCATTTTGGAAGCTTTTTTTTTTCTATATTTTGACCTGACCTAAAACTGACCTGATTGGCTGCTGACATTCAGAAGCTGGACCTCAGCCGTCATCAGGGGCATTGTGCGTAGAGGCTTGTCTGTCTCCGTGGTGACCGCTCGCTCCGAGTCTTCCTCTGGCAGCGGCGTGACTGCGGTTGCCATGACGACAGCTGGAAGCTGAGCCACGGATTCCTCCATAGGCTCAAAGATGAGCGGCAGGGACTCGGACGACATGGTGCCCTCTGTGGTGTCGTCCTGGGAAGGCGGCGCCGCCGTGTTTGCTATTAGAAACAATGTCCAAAAATATTTTGTAATAATATTAGAGGCATGTAGTGTCTATTTAGTATTGTTTCTTCTTCTAGCGCTATATATATACAATGCATTATTATTATCAATATTGTAAGTGACTCATACTGTAATACAAAACTTAATTCTCGTAAGACTACAACTTTAATCTAGTTGTGTAATTTTTTGGGGTACATTTTGGCCCTAATATATTTTGGGGTATAATCAAGTGGCTGTAACCCCAAAATATGGCAACCAAGAACAAGCCTAGGAGCACACACAAAAAAAGGTGTGTGACATGTCGAGTAATGTCCTTTGATGGCGTCTGCTTTACTCCCTGCCTTCCCTGTCGTTCCACTTTGAACAGCGGCGGGGACCCGCGGCGCTCTAATTAACTTCTATTCCTGTCTGGAGTTTGTCCCCCCCACCACATCGCGATATGCAGGCAGGGAGTGTTAAACAGCCTCGTCTGTAAAGAGGTCACAAAGTACAAAAACATTGTTATTGTAATTAAGTTATTTTTTGTCTTTAGGTTTCTGTACTTGTGAATTCATTTTTCTAACCACTTTTTGCTTATACTCCCTAATAGGACTGAACGATTTTGAAAGTGAGGGAGGTGTGTCTAATGGAAGACAGAAAATCTCAAAATGCAATTCCATTAAAGCATTTTCAGGCTGTAAAATACAATATTTGCAGTGTGATCAAGAGAACACACTGACCTCAACCCAGAGCAATTATAAAAGCCTTCGCAAAATGCTCCAGACATACAAAAAAAAAAAAAAATGTCAGCCATTGTATAACAAAGGTAAACTAACCTCCGCTGGGTCTGGGAGCCTCTGTCCACAGGCCCTCCATGCCGTCTTCTTTGGGCATGGTGTCCTCACTCATGTCGGGTAAGAAGGGTTCCGGTGGTGTGGGTAGTATAGGACCTTCACGTTCCCACATGGATGACATGGTGGTCCGTGTGGGAACAGAGACTGGTGTGAGGAGGGGACTGGATGGATTTGGAACTGTAGTGGAGGACCACCTTGTGTCTTCATGCAGTCTAATGGCTGTTGTGTCTCTCTGTGTCCTTTCTAGGACAGCTTTGTGGATGTTCTCTCTGTCAAGCGTCCTCCAGAACTTCAGCGCTTTGGGCTTGGATTCTGCATCAAGACTTTGCCCGTTTGGCATCACCATCCTCAAAGATCTCCATCTGACTGAACCTGCAGCTTCCTTCCGGAGATCCTGGACTGCATTTCCACACACGCACAGGCAAACTCCGGCCAGGAGGAGGTGATGAAGTGGGTCAGTCGGCAACATCTTCTGTCTGCGCATGAAAAAGCACACAGTCATGAATCTAGACCTGAAAAAAAACCACACATTCCCGATCCAGTCTATCAGGGATTCCCAATCTGTGGTACGAGAACCACTGGTGGTTCGCTAGCTCCCTCTTGTGGTAAGCAAAACACTACAACAACACTTAAAACAGCCGCATAAAAACATCACATTCTCCCCTTTTGCAATGTTACATAAACGTAAAATGTCGTAGAAATACAACAAAACACGTGCAAGAGACTTTTTTTTTAAATTGCAACAAACCCCACGTATGCTGTGTCATGGTTATCAAATCCGAGCTGAGTCACTGTAATCATTGCCAAATACAAATGCTCAAAACATGTCAACAATAAAAAAAAGCCCCTTTTCTCTAGCTGACGGCTCCGCGTATGCAGAGTAAACAACTCCACACTGCGTGCGTTATGGAACCACTCCAATCGCATTACACACGTCAAATATAAATCCATGCATGTTTTAGGGTATCCGGTGCATTAAAATGACCAAAATGCGAGTGCATTTACCTTGCAGAGTGCATGATGGAGCGAAGATGATGGGTTCGTGTGCGATAGCGAGAGAGCGAGAGAGCGCGAGAGAGAGAGGAGGTGCAGTGTTGTTCCTATTCCAGCTTCTCCTCAAGTGCGCTCCATCACTGAGTGACGCCGTAAATTAGCCCCTAAATGATGAAAACTGTGATTAATTCTCCCAAATGCCGATTTGTGCTAAAAAAACAAAAAACGACAACTATCTGTTAACAGTGTTGTATAATAATTGTATTAGTACGTATTCATTTTAACATTATGTATTTGCGCTCAAGTTCTCCTCCAGCCCTTTAGGTGGCGGTACTCTATCAATAAGGTGGTTTGCCAGCTTCCAATAGCTAAATAGATAAAGTGCGAAGAAGTAAAAGGAAAAAAGAAAAAGAAAAACATCGGTCCTTAGAATGATGCGTAAATAGAGCAGCGACGCCAATTGAAGCAACTGTATTGATATTGAATAAGTTAAAATGCCGTTATTTGATGGTCTAGGCAGTGGAGCAGAAAAGACCGCCATCGTCATCGACCTGGGAGCGGCATACACAAAGTGAGTATTTAATCGTTAGCATTTGGCTAGCTAACTGCCAACGCCATAGGTTTTTACCTGCTATGTTGAACACATCATTATCTTTAGGACTGTATAAAGCAGTCACGACAATGAATATTTAGTCATTAATAACCTGTTAGTGGCGCTAATCAGATAAGATGCCGTGATTTCATTTTGATAATTCTTAATGTACGTGTTTTGTTCGATTATGTATTTTATTTATAGCCGGTCGTTGCAGTTTTATGCCAGTGAATTTATTTTTTAAATGTCGGTGCAAAATGATTTTAAGACCTGACGCAGATGTTTCAAATCGGATTACTTAAAATTGATCTAGTCCCATCAAGACCATTTTCTTATTTGAATATCTCTTAAGAGTTTTATGTAAGCACTCAGTTATCTAACTGCTGTCTAATCCAAAAAGTTAACTTTTATTATTACCACCACTGTCTTATTGCAAATATTTTAGTCACTATTAGTTGGTTAAGCAATGTTGACTTAAATCAAGGATGTCAACCCTCACTTGAGGCAAATCACATGAAGCAGATTACAAATAAAGACATCTTTGTCCCACAACTTTAGCTGGCTGCTTGTTTGTTGTGCATCATTATGCCAGTGACTTCATTTTGTGTTCTTTTCCTTTTTTTTTTCACTTCCAGATGTGGCTTTGCAGGGGAAACGGGGCCCAGGTTCATCATTCCGAGCGAGATCCGCAAGCTGGGACAGCAGCAGGTTAGACACAGATTTGCTTCCATTTATCCCTCTTGTATAGTGTTTGATGGTTGGATAAAGGATTATCTTCACACTCATCTGAGTGAATAGTATGTCACATTGTTTTCATTTCAGGCAACCAAAGTGGTTCAGTACAACATCAACACAGAAGAGCTCTATGTCATCCTAAAAGAGTTTATCCACACACTGTACTTCAGGTAATGTACCATGTGCTTTTTTTTTTTTTTTTTTAAGAAAACGAGTTGAACTCAATTTCTTTGTAAATGTTTCGTATCATCAGACATCTACTGGTGAACCCTCGCGACAGAAGGGTGGTCATTATCGAGTCCATCCTCTGCCCGTCTCACTTCAGGGAGACGCTCACCAAGGTTTTCTTCAAACAGTTTGAGGTACAACTTGATTGAAAATAGTTGGTGCGGCACACCGTATAAATTGCCTTTACTCAACCTTTAATGTTTTTATGTTTTTTGCCAGGTCCCATCCGTGCTCTTTGCACCAAGTCACCTCATGGCCACCATGACATTAGGCATCAACTCTGCCCTGGTGATGGACTGCGGCTACACTGAGACCCTTGTGGTGCCTGTATCCTATCATACCAGAGATAGAGTTTAGTTTTAAACACATAATTCCAGTGTTTGGGACTTAACGCCACCATCAGGTGTATGAGTGCACTCTGATCCTGCCCGCGTGGGAGGCTTTGCCTTTGGGTGGAAAAGCCATCCACACGTACGTAGCTTTTATCAACTCCATCATAGACATAAACATTTAGAATATAGTTAACGTTGCGGCATGTGTGCGTTTATTTTTAGAGAATTAGATGGACTTCTTGTGGAGCAGTGCACCGTGGATACGGACACCACCACCGGGCAAAGTGTGCCCTCCATCATTGGTATTAAGTTTTAGTAGACCATTTCACAACGGGATCCAGCATTTATCCCACTGTCCTTCCCCCTTCTAGGCACCATTCCGGAAGAAACCGTGGAAGACATTAAAGGTGGGTCACATCAAACATCTCTAATTCCCTGCCTCGCAAATGCAGTTTTCTTATCCAGCAGTATTGTTTCACGCAGTCAGGACGTGTTTTGTCAGCGACCTGCAGAGAGGCCTCAAGCTCCAGGCTGCCAAGTTCAACATGGAAGGTTCGGCTGAGGTGAGGATGATGTGAGAACACGTCAACGACACGTCTGATTAACTGTGCCCTCAGTTTATCTTTTTCTTATCTGGGTGTTTGTAGCGTCCGGATCCGCCTCCAGATGTCGACTATCCACTGGATGGCGAGAAAATCCTGCATATTAAAGGATCCATCAGGTGAAAACATATCGACACGTGCGCTAACTTTGCCACCTGGGGCAGCTCACTCCATTTAGTTTCCGTCAGTCTGTGGTGTAGCTAAATATACAATGGTAATCTTTACACAGAGGTGAAGCTGTGTCAACATGCTAAGTTTTTCTAACCTGGGGAACTTCACTCCATCCACTTTGTTTGCAGGGACTCACTGATGGAGATTATGTTTGAGCAGGACAATGAGGAGAAGAGCGTAGCTTCACTCATACTTGACGCCCTGGTTAAGGTATGCTGAGAAATTTGCAGAATTGCATCTGAGCTTCAACAACCTCTTGCATTTTTTTAGTGCCCAATCGACACACGCAAAGTGCTGTCGGAGAACCTGGTGGTGATCGGCGGCACGGCCATGCTGCCGGGCTTCCAGCACCGGCTGCTAGCTGAGATTCGCCTGCTGGTGGAAAAGCCCAAGTACCGTGACGTGCTGGCCAGCAAGAATTTCCGCATGCACATGCCGCCTGCCAAGCCCAACTGCACCGCCTGGCTCGGAGGTGGGAAATCTGGACTTTAAAAAGAAGAAAGCTCATTTTAATTTCGGGTCATTTCCACTAGGTGCCATCTTTGGTGCGCTACAGGACATTCTGGGCAGCAGGTCAGTGTCCCGTGATTACTACAACCAGACGGGCCGCATCCCAGACTGGTGCTACCTGAGCACGCCGCTACCCGAGTCGCTGTACGAAGCCGGCAAGACGCCGCCTCCGCTCATGAAGCGAGCCTTCTCCACAGAGAAGTAGAACACGTGCTACGTTGCTAAAACATTATCATCCTGTGTAGAACAGCAGCCTCACAATGCTCTTGTGTTAGTGTGCACGTCCGCTTCATATTTGAGTTCCTGCAAAATGACAGTGTTCAAACAAGCATGAGGTTGAAAGAAGGTTATGTTTATTTATTACTGGCACATGGGCTGTCTATCAATGTGGTGAGATAAAGGCCCTCCTGCACATACATGCATTTCTGTTGTCAGCCATTCCAGCTAATTTCCAGGGCTAAAATTCCAGGGGTGGGCAAAATATGGCCTGTGGACCATATTGTCTTAAAGTTGGCTATTCTATTATCCCTTGAATCACAAATGGTTGCCCACCCCTTGAACTAACCCAGTATTGAATTGAGCCTATTATGGTAGGAAAATGTTGGTGCCACCAAATCAAACCCCAATAAATCAGCGCTTTCAACCTTTCAAGTCAAGTTGTATTTCTGTTTGTATAAGTGCAATATTTTGGGAGCCTTGAAACACAGCAAAAATACCAACAGACCAAAGGACAGCGGTGCCTTCATTCATTTTATGATGATGACAGCAGAGTGTTAAGAAAAATTGTCACTGCAAAAAAGTTAGGTGATATAGCAAAATATATACAAATGTAAATGTATACATCGAAATATTATCATGGACAAATTATATTAAAATGCTGGTTTTAACAGGTAGTATACTAAGGGCGTACACTACTATCTAAAATAATGCCAGGTTGATACTGCACGTTGCACAGAATTTATTTGATTTTATTGTGGCTTTTACCCACATTGTATGTTAATTATTGACTTTCACTTTTGTGTTACTGCTGCAATTTGAGCATGTGAGGACTTTTTGTTCCCAACCAGCAAGCAGACTAGTGTTTTACGACGCCAACCACTCCAGAGAATACGAGCTCAGGTTAGTTTCGGGACAAGCAGGGCTATTATATAATATGCGACATTATTACAGTCTAGGCTACGTCAGTGGATTCCCCGATGGTACATGAGATACGCCTGTGTTGCGCGTGTACGTGCAGTGCCGTACACTTTCCAAACACGATGTACTCTGCCTGTCTCACATTGGGCAGCAGTCACGTTTTTCAGCTGCTGGCCGCGCTAACCAATCAGGAGCTCGGAATGCGACAGTGTGGGCGCGGCCGGTGGTGACGTCGGAAGCCCCACCCTTTTTTCCCAAATTTGGCAAAGCGTCTGGGACTTGTCTCCTGCTGTGCGACGTTCTCAACATCTTGTAGCGACAAAATTACGACAACGCCAGCATATTTTGATGGTTTATTCTTGTTGAGGGATAATTAGTGATAGTTGACGCGAGTCTGTCGGCGGTTGGTGCCACCGTGCTTCGCATGTGACTGACAGGCGGGAGGAGGGCCCGCCCTGTCTCGTGTGGTGTACCGTGGAAAGTCGAGCGCTGCCCACCCGCCTCCATCCACAGACAGAAAAGCATCCGCCCGACGACCAGACTGCCTCACCCGGACAGACTTTCCACCCATCTCCGACTTGTGTCCTATCTTTCACCCTCGTCACAACGAAGCGTAAGTAAGTTGTTTTATTTTGATATATTTTCGGGTGTTTGTCTTTTCAAATCGAGGCGGAAGGCTAAACCTGAGCTATGGGCGCGTCGTCGAATTAGCACATAGCTAACGAAAGTGCTGATGTTTTGCTTCGAGTTGTGTGCGCCTCGAAGCGTTTTGGAAACTTGTACTAACTTACGCTGCCTTTAAAATACGGTTTCTAATGCGATAAACATTCCTAATATAGCATTTAGGAAATAAGAAACAAAATTAGCAGAACCTCTGCGTTTACAATGCAAAATTGCCTGAGAGTCTTCTTCATCTTGAATTGAGCAGCTAGTTAGCAACTGATCAACATTTAACTTCCACAACTACCAGAAGTGATCTGGACCGTTCCTTGCATCACCTTTAGAGGTTGACCACCTTTCCATTTGATATCACGCTCACTAAAATTCCTTTACCCACAAGTACTGTCCCGCCTTTGGAATATGAGGTCTTGAGCTTGAAAGGTGATTAAATGTACTTGATCTTGTCTATTATTGATTTCCAGATTTGATATGCTGATGTAGTTGCTGGTAGGCCATCTTGCCCATAGCAACAGGAAAGCAAGAAGATGAGCACCAAGCGAAAGGCGGAAAGCGACTCCCGGGTCGCTAACAGGCCACACATCATGAAGTCTCACAGAAACTCCCGGGCAGAGTCGGAAAGGGACTCCGGATTCTCAGGTTCCGTCTTCTTCTTTTATCAGCCTTCACGTGTGTTTTGAATGAACATCCAATTGATTATGCCTCATGCCTATTCAGATGCAAGTTCAGAGCATGCTAGCACCATGGACAACACCGACTCCGAGGACTCGCCGCGGCCTTTTGTGCGGCCGAGCGCCCAGAGTTCTACTTCGGGGCAGCTGGCTGTGGTTGGGGGGTCCTATTCCAACATGTCCCCCATGATCATCATGAAAAATGTGCTCCTTAAACAGGTATACCTAAACACATTCCACATCAGTAGCGTAATACAGTCATACCTTGACTTAAGAGTTCAATTTGTTCCGTGACTCAAAATGCTGACCACTCACATGATTGACTCCCTTTCAACCTGTGACTGAAAAGATGAATTGGCTCAGTTGAAAGCCACCAAGTGAGGTCAAGGAAAGAATTTACCTTCTGCTGCTTGGTGTGTCTTACTCCTGACTCCAAAATGTGAATAGGAATTTGTATGTACACAGTTCACATTACACGGCTCCAACAAGTGTGGAGGCGACTGTCGTTTTGATATATGCTTGTAAATTTTTTGTGTTCATAACTTGGCTTGGGATGTCCACACTGGCTTAAAATAAAGATTGTGGACAAAAAATGTCCAAATATTAGTTGGGCTACATGGTGGTGTGTTCTTGATGGAACCATAACATAAATTATCGACTGTTATCTCAGCAGCCTGGAGACAACCCCCCACCCATAAAGCCCTGGAGCTTCAGTCCCGCCGTGGAGGTGGTTCAGCCGGTGGTCCAGCAGCCTCAGGTGGTCTTCTTGCAGCCCGTCGTTTCCCGCCAAGCTTCCAAGGAAGCCTCTCGACACAGGCGTCCCAAGAAGTATCTCCCTATTCTCAAGTCCTACCCCAAGATTGCGCCACATCCTGGCGACAGTTCCTCCTCAGGGAGGGGAACCGCCTCTTCCTCCAGCTCTTCGTCGTCTTCCTTATCTTCTTCCTCGCCGCCAGGGTCTCAGCGGGATCACGGCCCAAAAGAGAAGCCGCAGAAGAGCCAGAGGCAGGCCTCAGTTCTTTCCGGGACCCCCGACAACACGCAACCTCCGCAAACCCGACTCTCTCAAATGGCCAGCGAGGCACCTATGTCGGTCGTCAGCCAATCAGACTCGTCGCCGTCTTTCTCCTCCTGCCCTCCCAGCTGCGCTAACAGCCCGACGCCCACAGATGAAGCCTCGCCGGCCGAACAAAAGTGTGATGACGACGACGACGACACGAGGCGGAAGCGCTTCTGCAACACATACAACATCCTGAGCAAATCGGGCCTCCTGGACATCACACTGCGCACCAAGGAGCTCCTGCGTCAGAACCGCCGCACGCAGACGGATTTGGACCGTCTCAAGGAGCACACTGATCTCTTCCTGCAAGCACTGCGTAGCGGCGACACCAGCATCTGTGTCAAGCTGCACACCAGCCTTCAGGAGGAGGCCAAGGAGGACTGGAAGCGGGCGTCACTCACCAGCTTAAAGAACGATTAGCCCCCCCCCGACTGGGAAGGTACCAGGGCTTATTCGGGAGGGGCGGCGGGGTTTGACAGACAGATGAAGCGAGAGTAATGTGGCCCACTTTAGACACCTACCCAAAGCCTCGCTTGCACAGTTTGGCCTACATTTTTGGCTGCCACCTGCCCCCAGGCCTCGAATGACACACTGAGCCGCTCGCACTTGAGACATTTTTGTTGGCCCAACAATCACCGCACTCTTGTTGCAGTCACACTTCCTTTATTCACACAAATACCATACTGACATTTGCTGTATGTCCTCCAAGCAAAAGATTTTACGCAACCAATTTTAACAGACATTCTAGCCAGTCATTTTGTAGCTGGTGGTTAAAACCGAGCCCTGCTGGCAATAATGAAAATGTTCGAGTCATTGATGCCCCTCAACAAAGATTTATTCTGTACTGCAATTGGTTATCGATGCCTTAAAGTAGCGGCAAAGGACTACTTTTGCCTTAATGAAGTTCCTCAACTCACACTAAGATGGCATCAGTTGGCACCAGAGCAATTCCGTCTTATGGCTTAAGGACAAGAATACACTGATTATGCAAGCGATTTCAAACCCTGAATCTTCTTGCTCTGAGGCACAATTGCTAACCACTATTGTGTCGTGCAAAGTCCTGGTTGCTTGTGTGCCTACGTGATTAATGCCACTTTCCGTCGCCTCTGAATTCCCAAGAGATCCGAAGTAACTCGGTAAAAAAGGACATATGGCGGTTTTTAGGAGACATGCTGACTTTTGGGTGGCTGAGGGCTTGAGTGTCTTTTTATTTTTTGGGGGGGGGATCATGCGCTACGTAAGGGACGTTGGTAACAGCCACCTGTTGATTCTGCCTTCCTGTTAGAGCATCTGGTGCTTCCTGAAGCAGCATCTTTAACATAGAGGATTTTTTTTTTTTTTTTCCTTTCGTCAAAATGTTCCAAGTGGGGGGCAAGGGCCTTTATGATTGTGATGCATTTGAGCACTTTGCATCATCCTGAGCAGACTAAAACAAGGCAGCTAATCATCAGGCACCCACTATTGCTTTTAAATATTTGTTCCCTCTGTATTAAGCACCAAAAACTACTTGAACTGGTTCATGAAAATGAGGGATTATGTACTGTATATTTTCCAGTGTGACTGAGGATGTCTACTGTGAAATGTTTGGGTTCGACCAATGTAAAGTTGCTCTTTATCTCATTAGTGGCGGTTCAGATGTGTAGTACGCAAGTCTCCTTAATGGGTGTTAGTCCGCATTAAGCCGCTTGTGATTGTGCTTTGTAGGCCTGTCTGTCCGTCCTGTTTTACTTTTTGCATTTGTCATCTCTTGCCAATCTAAAAACAACCTGTTACTCTTTGCT
Organism: Syngnathus scovelli; assembly: GCF_024217435.2. Taxonomy (NCBI): domain Eukaryota; kingdom Metazoa; phylum Chordata; class Actinopteri; order Syngnathiformes; family Syngnathidae; genus Syngnathus; species Syngnathus scovelli. The sequence goes on along the minus strand of NC_090866.1, from coordinate 6,152,451 downwards.
TTGTGATTCTGACAATCTACACAAAACTGAAAGGGGGTGGTTTTAAAACCGCCAGTTGTGCATTATCTGGTCCTTTTCTTAGACAGCTAAAACGTTTGTGATTTAAATCCAAAATCATCCGTGTTTCACGTTCCCAACGGGAAATATTCCCAATTTCTGTAGTCCTCGATTAAAGCAGACTGTTATCTTTGTGTTTAGTCAAAACATTTGGTTTACTTGGAAACATAAATTATCAATAAATTTAAATGGTTTGTGCAGAAGAGTAGCTTTGTTAATGTGCAATGGAGAGAGCAACCTTCATACATATTTTTAATGCTTAAATGTTAGGGGGAATGTGTGTAAGTTAATGTCTGATTTTGTAACATTACAAAAGACAAGCATTTTCTTCTGGGATTGACACGAGTAGAATACGGTTGAATGTTTTTTAAATTGTATGTGTGTCTCATTTTTGTATTTTTCATCTCGTTTGCTGTTATGTAATAAATATTTTAGGGCTAAAAAGAAAATCGTGTCTCGTCTGTCCTTGGCCACAAGATGGTAGTGTTGATCGAACACCGAAGTAAGCGACCTTTTGTATTTTGGTTCATCTGAGACACCGTAGAATGACGCCGCTAGCATACCAATTAGCTTTATTAGCCTAGCACTCTTGTTCTGACGTAAGAAAACAGCCTTCTCGGCACCGCCTAAACCCAACGACGCACATTATAAGGTAAAACGCTTGACTTTTGTCGTGTTGTTTTAGTAATGTGTGAATAGTTTGCGTTAAAGTTTTTGACAGCTGGCCGGTCGGTAGCTTCCTCTATGTGGCTAGTTGGTCGCGGCTAACACCACCTGCCACCCAACACGCATATTATAATTCACTTGAGGAGATTTGTCAGCTTCGTCGTTCTTATTTTGTTGCATGTGTAACAAACAACTATTTAAATATGTCGCATGTTATCTGACATTGGTTGTTTTTACTACCACAGCTGCGGCCATGATTTCTACTCTAAGATGACCATAAACTTATGACCGACACAACCTCAATTCTAGCGTCTTACGGTTAGTACATCCATTTTATGCTCATTTATGGACAAAATGTCGCTTCTAATCCACGCAGCTGTTTGCTTTACAGGTGACACCCAGGGAGACTGATGCTTTCCGATGAACTCGATTCCAAACCAGAGGTGACCACATAATGACCTATGACATAGGTTTTACCCTTCACTTAAAAATAATTGTATCTTGAGTTGTTTTTTCAAACACTTTGCTTAGCCAAATAAAAAAAAAGATCACATTTGTGTAATAGGTCCCTTTATTGTTATAGTGATGTTGTATCCTCTTAACAGCTGCTGGTGCAGTTTGTCCAGAATGCGTCCATCCCACTGGTCCAGGGTCTGGAGGACCCAGAGTCCAAACATGCCTGCCTGCCACTGCTGACCCCGGTTGGCAGTTCGTTGTGTGGGCACCTGCAGCTCACTGGTCAGGTCACATTATGCTATTTTGCACAAATATATAAGTAATATTTTTAAATAATGTTAATATTACGCAGTTTTAAGTGTTTTGAAAAATACCTAAATATTTATAATACATATTATAGTCTAATATGCTGTATATTGTGACAGTAAGTCTGTTTTTTTCCCACCCCAAAATATAAATATATTTTCTTGGATTTTAATTTTTGCCTGATAAACACAAATCTGTTTTTGTTTTTAAATACAAGCAACAATATAAATCCATAAGTTCTTTTTTCTTTGCTGTTCAGATGGAGCGCTGAGCCCCCCACCCGAGAGGAGTTCGTCGCTGTCAGAGCTTTCGGGCGTGTCGGAACGGAGCTCACTGGGGGTGCACCAAGCACACGTCACACACTCGCGGGCGTCGCCCAGCCCGCCGCCCATCCTCCATGACCTGCAGCAGTCAGACGGCACCTCCTATGTCCTTCTCAACCTGGCAAAAAGTATGCAATACCACATATTCTCTTTATTCTGCATTTTTTAATCATATTTTATTTAAAAATATTCTTATTATAGTTGATAGTTTATGAACCAAAATGCAAAATTATATTTGAATGTAAAACAGGGTCAGAGAAGTACTATTTTCTAAATTATTGGCTGAGTAGTTTTCACAGAAACATAAAATTGTGTGTATCGGTGCAGGCATCACAGCCTCCTCTGAGTCCCTCATCTTCGCCACGGACGGAGCAGTTGACGATGAAGACGTTTCGTCGGGAGACTACGGCCTGGACGGCATCGCCCCCTGGTATCTGCGGGTGCAGGAGCTAGCCCACGACAGCCTGATCGCAGCCACGCGGGCCCAGCTGGCACGGGATGCCAAGGCCAGTCAGGATGCCAGAGCAGCTATCGCCACCAATGGTAACACTTTTGGTTATTTTTGAGTGGATGATGCACCCGCTGACTGACGGGCTTTTCTGTTGCCTAGGCGACCACACGCACGAGTCACCGTTGGGTGGTGATGAAGTCACCGTGCCGCTGCCGGCACCGCTGCCGGCACCGCCGCCGCCCCGGGGCGGGCGCCCCCTCGCCAGCAGGCAGATTCTCCGCTGTTCATTTGAGGGCTGCTGCAGGACCTTCACCTGGCCCGCTCACCTTAAGTATCACCTCAAAACGCACAGGTGACAGAGTGACTGGCATGGCTTTCATTTGAAAACAATTTTCAAAAAGAAGAAAAGAGAATAATTCAGCTATATATTGATCCTTTGGTTTATATTACACTTTCTGCAAGTCCTCAAAATGGAATCGCTCTCTCTCTCTCATGTTTGTTCTTTGTGTTGTTGTCAGGAACGATCGCATGTTCCGCTGCGTGGCGGAGGGCTGTGGTAAGAGCTTCTACGTGCTGCAGCGTCTCCAGGTTCACATGAGGACGCACAGTGGTGACAAGCCTTTTGTATGCAAGGAAAACAACTGCGGAAAGAAGTTCACCACGGCCGGAAATCTCAAGAACCACAAACGCGTGCATACCGGTAAGCAAAAACACAGAAAAAAAAAACATCCGCCTAGATTTGACCAGTCAGCAGCTTTGGTGCTGTAACTACTCGTATTTTATTCAGTGTGACCTTCAGGTTATTTAACAGTAGTGTTCCGGTTCACTTTATCCTACCAGAAATTGTACATTATGACACACGTATGTTTGATCACCATGGTGTGGGGGTAAAGTGGACTGGTAACTATGGCATGACTATTATATTGCCACCTGGTGGCCAAGGCGGGCACACCAGCAGGAACAGCACAATAAAATCAGTTGCACATTTAATCATAATGCACACTTTTTTACACGTTAACCATTCGTTTCAATGAGGAAAAACGATTTCAGATAAGTCTTCCGAGTTACCGGAGTGGTCACAGAACCAATTAAATTCTTACCTCAAGGCATCACTCGTAGCTGTTGTCGTTTTCACACTTCCTGTAATATTAACATATGTGTGGGTGTGTGTTCATGTGTGTGCCTGCTTATGTTTAGGGGAGAAGCCTTTTGTGTGTGAAGCAGATGGTTGTGGGCGCTCCTTTGCCGAGTATTCCAGTCTGAGAAAACACATGCTTGTACATTCTGGTCAGTGAATGAGTGGCATCCACGCATCACCCCCCCCCATCCTGCAGTTTTTGCCTGTATTGTGTGTGTGACTTAGGCGAGAAGCCTCACCTATGTGGGATCTGCGGAAAGACGTTCTCACAGTCTGGAAGCAGGAATGTCCATATAAAGAGACGTCACGGGGAAGAAGGCCTCGCCACTGAAAGCAGGGAAACAGGTCTGCACGCACGCACAAAGACAGACAGACGAACAGTCAGCCATAGACAGTCACTTTTCATTTTGTGTGCCAGGAGAAGCCCTGACACGCAGCAGCCTCCTGGAAGCCGATGGTGAGAGCGATGCCAGTATGGTCGCCATGGCTACTGACGTGGATGCTGTCAACCTCCATCACGCCATGCTCAGGTCACCAGGTAGGCAGGTTAATGATTTGATTTGAAAAGTTGGCTCTTTCAGGAAATTGACACATTAAAACTTTCTGCAAGTGTATCAGCTTAAGTCAAAGGACGTCCTTGACTTATTGTTCCATTTGTTCCTTCAGGTCCGGCAGACTCTGTGAGTGTTCTCGCTTCTCAACATCAACTGGTCACCATGACGACAGAGGGCACCACCTACAGGGATGTGGTGGCGCTGCTGTAGAAACAAGTTGCAATACAACATCTTTGGACTCTGGCAAATATTCAATAACAAGGATTATGTTTATATCTATATATATTTTTTGGGGTTTTGTTGGGAAAAAAGTGTCAGATGTCAACATTTGTTTATGTTCCAAAGATGCGAGACAGGTTTTTGGAAAATAACATGTTTGGGTTGCCTCTGCAAACTTGTCAATAATAAATGCAAAGAGTGGGGAACTTTTTAACAAGCTACGCCTCGTGGTGTATGTAGGTTGAAAGTGCCACAATTAAATAAATATATCATGACATATTTTATTAAAATGTATTGTTTGATTAAATATGTAATTAAATAAATAAACCAATGGGTCAATGTCATTACTTAAAAAAATCATTTGTTCATTCAATATGAATAGACTGGTTTGGGAATGGAAGAGCCTCAAACTAAAAAAAAAAGAAAATGTCCCTGAAAACTTTAGCGCCCTCCTGTGGTCACACAAGCAACATAAGAATGCCCTTCTATTTAATACAATCTGTAAATGTACTACGTTTGAATATAATAAAATAAAAACAGTAGGTTTAAACTGCCCAAAGCACATACAACAATACAAAAACATACATCAAACACAAACATTAAACATTACCTAATCCTTGCAAGCAAAACCTCATGTAGTACCGGTAATGGCCACAGGAGGTCATTAATGATCCAATTGGATCTCGAACACTGCGCGCACTGAAAAATGGCAGCCACTCTGCTCGGCTTCTAAGTCCTGGGACGGCGGTTTGCAGCTGTGGCTGTGAAACAGCACCACCTCGACTATTTATTTAACACCAACACATTCGACCATATAACTGTGACCATAGCATTCCCTTCATCTCTCCCTCCTCTCTTACAAACAAGCTACCAGCCCATTGCAACACCACCCAAAGACCGGCTGGATGTTTGACACTGACGAAGGAGAGCTAAAATGAGGTAAGATATTTTTGCTGTTTTTGTGGATGTGGACATTGCACAACTCGTTTCAAAGGTAAAAACTGCTACGTGTACTGAATGCTAGCTCGGGTTCGTGCCTCTCACCTGGCGTTGAAATAAGGTGCGCTTGTTGTGATTGGTCGACCGACAGGTCACGTGATCCCTGGAACGTGGTGATTGAGCGTGCGCACAAACCGCCTGCCTTTATTTATACTTTATTTGCACGTTGATTTTACACTTCCTCTATTTCCCCCCTTTTTTTTTTATCAGAATGCATAATTTGGTGTACGTTGTTTGTGTCCTCAGTTTGTTAGAATGCATGATTTGTGGTTTATGCCCTCGTTTTGTAATTCTCATGTTTTATGCACAAATGTTTGGATGATGGTTTTGATGAACAGACTAAAGAAATTGTCCAGCTGTCATCAAATTTATGATGTCCTTGTTATCTTGACTGACTTTGTTCTGTTTGCTTGTTTGGCGTCCTCATTGTGACCCAAACCCAGCTTGCTGTCCAGTAGTAGGATCGATAAGCGGGACCGAATGTCACTCGCACTGCCTGGTGCATATTGACGGCTTCCATTGTGACCCATATGAATAATAATAATAGTAGTTCCGTGCGGGTTGAATGCAGGGCAAGGGCAAATAGTTACCCTTTCACACCCAGGAAAACTTTATTTCTTTCTATGGAAAAAAATACTTTCAAAATATTAAGGAAAAAGTTCATCTTCATTAGGTATCACAGGTGTACTTAATATTGTGACCGAAATGTGCTTGTGTGCAGCTGCATCCACGGTGATTCATCTCAATGACATTTTTAACAATAATGCTTATTTACTCTGACAACCGTAACTTGACTCATGTGTCAGGGAAACTTCCGGTGTCAGGTGTGAGATCATAGGCCCCGTTGAAGGGTAAACCATGACTAAACTGCAGTGTCCGCCATTGCAATGTCAGTGACTCGATTAAAGAATCGGAGCGGCCAAACGCAACTGGACGCAGCCAGAGAGCCGTGTACTAGAAAGACTCGAAAGACGGCAAGCGTTATGTAAATATGGCAGGGATTTATTGCTTCCAAATCATGATTGCTGCAGAGATTATGATTTTTTTTTCCAGAGCTGTACATCATTTCTAATCTGTGTGCATGTGCAAAAGATGAAAGCACGTTAATATAAATGGGTCAAAGGTCGGGTGACTGGAAGTCTGATTTGTTGTGACCCAGCAATGTTGGGTGTTTTTTTTTCTTCTTACATGTATATTTTCTACCCTGTATCTACTTGTATAGTGACAGAACTCAGAACCTATTGATTATTTATTTATATTAACTATTGATTATTTATTTATATTAATAAAAAAGTGCTCATTTATTTGAATTAATTCTACCTTAAATACATATGTATATTTCTTTTAATTATGAACCAAATAATGATTTATATATTACAGTATATTTGATAAAATAATAAAGACTTTCTTTTACATTATTACATATTCAATAACCATTTTAGTCTTATAATTGGCCCACAGTTTTACGAAGTGTTTACTAATAACATTTCATGCTGCTGTTCTTTCCATTATGTTCCCATTCACGGCCTCACGCTGCAGTGCATCACTGTCTCATTGTCTCTCTCCACCTGCGTCCTACTACTCTGTTAATGAGCAGTGTGTGTGTGTGTGTGTGTGTGTGTGTGTGTGTGTGTGTGTGTGTGTGTGTGTGTGTGTGTGTGTGTGTGTGTGTGTGTGTGTGCGCGTGTGTGTGTGTGTGTGTGTTTGTCCTGAGATGTGAGCCATCAGATGAATTAAATTCTCTCTCACTCTCTGTCTTTCCACGTGGTTTTACGCTTGCCCAATCCAGCAGATGGCAGGGGGAGGTGGGTGAGGGTGATGGAGGAGGAGGAGGAGGAAGAATAGTGAGGGAGGGAGAGAGGGCTGGCAGGACCAGCTCTTGACACAGCTGGGAGGGGAGAAAGGGAGGGAGGGAGGGATGGATGGAGAGGGAGTAGGTAATCCAATGAGACACCGAGAGGAGAGGCAGAGCGAGGGCAACGCCTCAAAGCACCGGGAATCTCTCTCCAGCTCGCTTTCTCTTTCCCCCCCTCTTTATTCTGAGCAACCTCGCTCACTGTCGTCCAGATCTCGCCGCTGACTGGAATTCAGATTTTCCTTTCATGTCCTCAGGAGGGAGGCGGCATTGTCATCTCTGTGGACTGGAGAGTCATCTTTGTTCATTCAAGGAGTTGGGATATAGGTTAGTGGGCCTTTTTTTAGTGTGAGGAGTGATGCCTTCCTAGCATTTCAGGTGCTATGTCGCCTCTTGAACTCTGACGTCTTCTACGGAAGCCCGGACTGATCATAAAAAGGAGACTGTTAAGGGGGGGGGATTGCTTTATTCGCCAACATGGACATCAATCTGCAGTCGCACCGCTTCTACTTCCCGCAGATTTACTGCGCCGAGCCGGGGACTCAACCGCAGCTAAGCGAGTTTAAAGTCAGGTAGGATTTTTTTTTTTTTTTTAACAGAAAGTAGTGATTGTGTCTCCGGGAGTATCCCTCTTGCTCGATGGCTTCCGTGGCCTTGCAGAGAGGAGGAGGGGCAGGAGGAGGTGGGCTAGCGTATTTGGCCCCCAGGAGCAGCATTGATGGCCAGCGAAGGCTCATCAAGGCGGGCAAGAGCGCAGCGGTGGGGGTGGCGGCGGGTGAGGGTGCTGACAACACCGTGGTCATGTCACAAATGTGGTGGTTCTCCGGCCGCCTCCCTCAGCGCATCCTTTGTTCTCCACGCCGGCATTGGTGTGCCTGTATTGCATCCACAGGCGGCCCCTCGTGTTTGCCTGAGGCACCCAAGACCAACTCGTTCACATGTGGTCATTGTCGCTAACAACCGCAGATGTCACTTCATGTGATTTTCTTCAAATGTTTCCAAGCTGTGACTTGGAAACAAGTGTAGTACTCAAGATATATAATATTTGCCTTTAGTTTTACACACATTAATATTGTAAAACAACACGTTGCATTAAACACCCAAAAAAAATGTGAGCATATATGTAGGAAATAGTGTTTATATTGTGTTGGGTGTATGTGCCTTCAAGAGGCGGGGCCTGGTGGGGTTACATGTGACGTCAGTGTGTGAGTGTCTTGGCGTGAGCTGCGGTTGACTTCAGCTCCTGCACGAGTTTGCTCTTTGTGTTCAATAAATGATCAATTGTGGTAAATTGGCGACTTTCCCATATGCAACAGTATAGTTTCAAGATTTGAGCCCATTTAAAAGGCCCCACCTTTTAAAAGAATAGATTTTTTCTGTCGAAGCATGTCATGGCTTTGCAGATTGAGATATGTTTGACGGCGACTCCTCTAACACCTCTGATTAGTGCAGCTTTAAGCGACTCAGCTCAGCTAAGAAGCTTTTTCCTTTGGCAACGGCATCCCGCTGTTGGAGCAGGTTTACAGGACCGTGATGCTTCACTATATGGCGGTCACTTTACCCTCCATCTCAGCACCTTTCAACAACAATTTTCCCTGTCAGCAATAGTAACTTTGAGCAAATTAGCTCCATATGGATTAGAGGTGATGGAGGAATTGTATGTGGGCGATTTGTAAGGTGAGCCTTTAAACTGAGAGGGAGGATGATGGGGAAGAGGGAAAGATGGGGGGGATGGGCAGAAGCGCAAAGCTCAGCAAGAGAAGCAAATATGACAGATGACCGATGGATGCAGAAATTAATCTGAATATTTTTATTAAAAAGATCCGAAAACCTTGGTCTGTATTAACCTTGGTCTGTATTAAGGATGCTAGCGTATGTAAACATTAAACACCAATCTTGCTTCTGTGGCGATGGACGTATGGGAATATCACCATGGCGACCAGTTGTGTAGCCACTATAAGGGCATAATGTTTTTTCTGTGCTCCAGAAACATTATTGTCATAAATGCTTGAGCCACTATCATCCTTCTAGCGCTTTAACGTTAGCTTCTCACTGTTGTTAGCATTAACGCTATTTGTTGTTACCAAGTGAATTCACATTTTCCACTGTCATCGTTTTCATAATTATACTAACCCTGCAGTCACGCCATTTGATAATTAGGCACTTTGGTCGTAATTACCGAAATACTTGAGTCCTGTGGTGGGTTTGCTAGAAAGTGCCAGGAAATTATACTAAACAGTGTGTTGGCACTTCTTAAATTATTTTGCATACTCATGCTAATGTTGGAAGGCGCCAGGCTGAAACCGCTAGTGATGCTACTAGCTGCAACGGGATTGATTTTTTTTTTTTTTTTTTTTTTAAATGCTACAAGAGTAAATATTAAAGCTGAAAGCAATATTGTATTGACAATCAAGATGACACCTATACAATGACATCTCAAGGGCATAATGGAGGCTTTCAGTTTTTCAAGATCCCTTAAGGGACAGCAAACGTCCGTCATTCCCATCCGTGAGCAGCGCTCCGGCAGATTAGGGCCGATGTCAAACACGTGGCAGGGAAAGCACTGTTGGGAATTTGTCACTATTCTGGGTCAGCGGACGCACGGAAGTGATGGGTCACGGCTGCACGCAACAACATGTCCGTTGCGGACGCGCCACTGCCAATTACACATGTGCCTGTGAGATGTGCAATGCAGGGCACTTAGCCTACTGACCCCTTAGCAAGTCGGCAACTGGGGAAATGTATCCCATGCAAACACAGATGTGCACCTGAGATTATTAAGCGGAGGTCACATGATTTTTGAAATAACAAAACTTATTTCTCTCGCCTTTACATTTACCACAGTCAGACAATGATGTCATCCAAGATGACATCAGTGCCTTTCTTTTGTTTCTTTGTAAGACGGGCTGTCGGATCAATTCAGGACCTTTTGTTACGGCCATTTTGTGGTATTTATTTGTGAGAAGGGCTTCAGAGTCTATTGAAGATGGCTTCTTTTCCCTGCATGTGTTCCCATAAAGCATTAAAGAGTTTCCTGGTTGCTGATGCTGAGAGATGTACAGCAGCAACAGCAGCGGGAGGGAGGAGGAAGGAGGTCGACGTGAAAGTTTAATGAGATGCTTTTATGTCGGCATTATCAACCACAAAGTCTAAATGCAGCAGAGTTTCAAGTGGCTGTGATGGGAAATACATGGATGGAATTGGCAAAACATCCCAAGGTGACTTGGAGGTCATGTCAGCAAAAATAATATCATGTCCTTAAGTTGCTTATAGAGCTAACACTAATAATAATACCGTGACACTATTGCTAGCTAGTTCCCTTTCATTTAGAGCCGGACTCGGACGAGTGATGGGATTTCCCTCAAGAGGTGATCTTACTCCCTGGGACAACCAAGAAAGCACCAAAGACGTCATTCTGGAGATCTAGTCAATGGTGACTAGCTAACTAGTTTGTACAATTTAATTACAGAAATCAACATCCACTGCCAGATTTAATCAATTGATTAATTAAAAAGTGTGTCCCATTACTTTTGTCCATATTCACGCTGTATTTTATACTGGAAGCGCCAGCCTTTGAGTGTCATGGTTATGTGAGGATCAGACAGCGTGTGGTGTGTTGTTACTCCGTTAATAACTGCCGTGTGTGTGTGTGTGTTTTTTTTTTTCACTAATACATTTATTTATTTATATGTCACCACTGCTCATTCATCTTTTCGTCTCAGCCAAGCAGCCATATTTTCTAGGGCATAGCCAATATTCTATGGCTGTTGTCATGCCAACACATTAGGCAGCTCGTGCGTGCTCGCAACAGTCTAATTTGCTTATGTGTGTGTGTTAAATTCAGGGAGCTCCCCTCTAAATGTCAAGCAGCAAGCGCGGTGCATGTAGTGTTTGAAAATACGAGCATGACGGGGTTTCTTTTTCCATAATTGAAGCCATCAGCACTGGACCCTCCAGCAAATTCCGTGGCCTTAAAAAAGGATTACGTGAATTAGCATTAAAACTGTTGTTAGCGCTCCAAGCGGCCAAATGAGCTTTATGCTGACTTATCCCTCCCCACCGCAAAAAAAAAAAATTGCCTGCCAGCTAATTTTTTTTTTTCCACAGTGGAAAACATTAACAGGATCTGGCTTCTGTTTCCAAGATGGAAGTTGTAAACATAAACATGGCCAACACACTACTGTGTGTGTTTCGCAATTAGCACATGAAATCACCAGTAAGGTTTTGACGTTTAAAGTTTGTGATCACACCAGCTGCAGTCAAAACCATGGCACAATAAACTCCTTATTTTTCACAAACAGTATCCTGGGAGTGATAGTTGAACTGAACTTCAGTGGGGCCTTTTCAGCCACAGTTTATTTTCTATCGGAGTTAATGTAACTCTGGCCTGCTGTGTTTATAAATGTTTAAGCCCTCAGTTGTTCCCTCCTCTGCTTCATGCAGCTTTCATAGTGTCACACAGACACGGAAGATTTCCTTAAGACAAAAAAAATCATAAAACAGTTTGTTGACTGTTGTGGGGATTTCATTTGGACGTTACTGCCGAGCAGCTGCCGAGCGCCACAAAGACACCTTCTGTTAGCTCATCCTTTAGCGACGCTGTGATGGAGTGTGTGAGAAGCACCAACTGTAGCGCACACAGAGAGAAAAAAAAACACACACACAAATTGATCACTGTTTGGAAGGCTCAATGGACTCTGTGGTTCCTTTTGGTCCAACTAGGACAAAAGTCTGAGGTGCAACTAAGAATAAATGTCAGTTTGAAAAATGTTCTCTAATCTCTATCATTTTTTCTGACAATGGATAGAAATAAGCAAAGATGGGCAAAATTGATTTTAAAAAAGACTATTTGTTTGTAACCAGGATTTAAAAGCATTTACTCTTGGGGTTGACTTCACTTCTACATAAAATCAATTTTCAGTACAAAAAAATAAGTTGTCACTTTAAGGTTAAACGGTTAAGAGTGTGATGTACTGGTACAAAAATAATTGTGTTTAATTTACTTTCTTTAGCTTGTCAACTCAGTTAAACTTTAACAGGCGCTTCTCGGCAACTGTCAGAAAATGGCGTCAGAGAGTCCCAGCGGCATTAAAAGCCGCATGAATAAAAGAGGCACTTGTGCTAAAACCGAAGCAAAGAAAGCGGATCGGAGGGGAGGAAACGGAAACGCACAAGCACGACACACTCGTACTCAAGCAGAATAACGTGCAGCTAGGATCAAATATGAATACTAAGATATGAATAAGTCACACACACACTTCAAAATGTCACCCGGGCTGCCGCAGTGAATTTTGACAGAAATCTCAGCGAGGCGCTCTTGCGGAAAGAAGCAGGGAGTTATTAATAACCTGACTTTTAATAACACATTTGATATGTTTGGCTTCAACTGACTGACTGACAAAAATTCAACCTTAAAACATTTAGGATGACTTTGCAATAACTTTAAATAGTCGCCCAACAGTACAACTAGCTCAAACAACACCTGAAATCGCATTAGTAGAAGAGTTGAAACACACTTTGCCAAATATTGTTTAATCAATACAGTGTAATTACTCCATTACATTCAGTTTGACATAAATAAATAAAGTGTGCATTAACATGTCAGTTCATCTACTCAGTCCTTTAATCCTCGCTTACACTAATTGTCTAAACCAAATGCAATCAGGGGCTCGTCCAGCCAGCATCTGTTGATGTTCTTAATGAGACAATGTGTGTGTGTGTGTGTGTGTGTGTGTGTGTGTGTGTGTGTGTGTGTGTGTGTGCGTGTGTGCGTGTGTGCGTGTGTGTGTGTGTGTGTGTGTGTGTGTGTGTGTGTGTGTGTGTGTGTGTGTGTGTGTGTACGTGTGTGTGCGCATGTGTATGCGTCCGTGCGAGTGCGTGTGTGCGTGTTGTCTGGCCGCTCTATCCATCTGACTGCATTTATCTCTTGTGGCGCTCTTTGGCACCCCACTTTTCCTTACTGTAATCACACACACACACACACACACACACACACACATGTACCGTGTGTTCCGCAGACAAAAGACACGCGTGAAAAAAGAAAAAGGACCTAATTGAATGAAATTACGTAGAATGCTGGGAGCAAAATTGCAGACGAGGAGCAAAGAGTTTTGACTTGCAAATGAGATGAATGAGATGAGAAAGACGCGAAGAAGATGTCCCATCTGTGTCTTTGCCTCTCTGTCAAGCTAAAATTAGACTACCGACCCCGGAGGCAAAGACAAAAAAGCTGCGTCAGAAAAGAAAAGAAAAGAAGAAAAGGTACACACCAGAAGTATCAGCACAATGAATTGAGTTGAAGCATCAAATCATAATGCAAAAAAAAAAATCTTTCTATTCTATTGAATTATTGCATTACTATGTTTTAATGAAGTACAAAATAATAGCGTGCTCAATTTGTTCTGTAACCATGAGATAATTAGCATAGCTCGGCACAAACACAGGAAGTCGAGAGTCGACGCCGACCACCCACTGCCTCTAAAAATTCCTAATGGTCGATGTTTTTTTTTTTTTCTTTGCTAGTTAAATGAAAATTGCATCCTGGGCAAAGTGAGAACAAACAGGTTGTGGTTAATTAGGAGCTTCCTTTTCAGGTACAAAGCAGCAGCTAGTGTTTACAAAATAATGTCCAAGGTTGCACATTTCTTTATCTTCTTCATCTCTCCACACCATCAGCGAGCAGAGCATCTGCCAGGCGAGGGCTTCGGTGATGGTCTACGACGACACCAGCAAGAAGTGGGTGCCCATCAAGCCAGGCCAGCAGGGCTTCAGCCGCATTAACATCTACCACAACACCCCTAGTAACACCTTCAGGGTGGTGGGCGTCAAGCTGCAGGACCAGCAGGTGTGTCATGGCGTCACATAACACACACATAGCATTACTCAAATGTCTCCTCCTGTGTGTGCAGGTGGTTATCAACTATTCCATTGTCAAAGGGCTGAAGTACAACCAAGCCACGCCAACTTTCCACCAATGGAGAGATGCTCGGCAAGTGTATGGCCTCAACTTCGCCACCAAGGAGGAGGCCACCACCTTTTCCAACGCCATGCTCTTTGCCCTCAGCGTGCTCAGCGCCCAGGATGGAGGTGAGTCACCATTCGGATTAACTGGTGAATGGAGAGTCTACTTGTTCTACTGAACTGAGGTCATGTAGGACAAAAGTCCTCGACCTGCCTCAAATGCAAAGTCAACGCCTCCTCTCTAGAAACATGACTCTGAGGTGCTCGCTGCGCTTCTGCTGCCTTAGAGGCTTGCGTTACATGACAGATGATCTGAAGGGAGGGAGGGGTTAAAGTGAGATAGCGGCAGGCCTGAGGTTCAGGTGAGGCGATGGAGGAGGAAGATGAGGAGGTGGAAGGGCAAGCGGAGGCCAGCTATGGTAGGCAGCAGCGAGTGGCTGTGTCAGTGCTTGTGTGTCTGCTACAGTCGCTTTGTCTTCTTCGCCATGTCATGTAAGTTTATGATTGTATTTCTCATTGTGTGTCTTATATGTTGGCTTTATTGACATTGTTCATTTTAATGATCTCGCCATCTGAATTAGTAAAATGGTGTAAAACTTTATTGTCCCCATTTATTCCTTAAAGCACCATAAGAATGGAAGTGGGTGTTCTTTTTTGTTTCAACATGTTTAATTGCCCTTGGTGCTATGCTTAATTGTCTTTATATTGTTTGTTCTCAATGTTTCAGCTCCATTTAACTTTGCGTTATTCACTCCCCTGTTTTTTTTTTTTTCCTGCACAGGTCCAGCTGTGCAGCGCCAAGTCCAAAATGGACCAAGCTCCGAAGAAATGGAAGCCCAGAGAGCCAGGTGGGTAGTTTCTATTATTTATTTTTTTACACTACCAAGCTCGCGCTCCATTTTCCTCTGCATCAGAAACAAATAATATTGCAGATAGGAAAATAAAAGCCTCCAAATCCTCTTTGCTGCTCCAAATGATGATGTAACCCATTTCCAAAAAGCAAACTGCCATCCCCTCTGAAATTAAGACAGACTTTTGACCTTAAAATCTCCTCGCCCACCCAAATAACAATCATCTGTTGTCTGTGCATTTACCATTATTATTTTGAAAATGAAACATCTTCCCTGTATGTAGTTATTCTAATATTTAAGTGCAGTTTTTTAGTACATTTAAGAAAACCAAACCAAAAAAAATAGTTGTGAATTATCTCCAAAAGCAGCAGGCGAACTCTAAGTGAACCCAAAGGCAGTGAGGATTAGCCAGCTGTGTGTGTGCATGCTTGTGTTTGTGTGAAGTACACAATGTTTAGATCCTTTCATTTTTTGTTAACTTTTTACTTCCTGTATGTGTTCTTTTACTGTTATGCGTATCTTAGCTGTATAAAGAGAATAATGTACTGTGTGTGTGTTCCTGCAGGCAAATGATAGAGCAGCAACAGCAGATGCAGGCCCAAATGGAGCGGGAGCGACGCTCATCCAACTCAGGTCAGTGATGTCACACAGTGATGATGGCAACCAAAATGGCAGCTCGGGAACTCTCCCTTGCACAGGTTCTCCTTTCCAAGGCCACCCAGCCGTGCTCTCGGTAGCGCCCCCCGTCGTACCTCCTCCCGCGTGCATGGCGGCGGGACCGCCGCCTCCACCGCCACCACCTGGACCTCCTCCGCCATCGGCCGGGGCTCCACCGCCGCCGCTGCCTCCCCCGCTAAACAACCAAGGGGAGGAGCAGCCAGCCCAGACGGGCCTTGCCGCCATGATCGCCGGTGCCAAGCTGCGGCGCGTCCAAAGAGTGAGGCCTGACAATCTTAATGATGACTGTATAAGATAAGCATAATGGAAATTATTTATCTTTACGTCACAAGATCTGGTATTTAAATAGGGGTGTGAAGACTTTTTTTTAACAATAACGCTGTACTCTTTCTTGCCAGCCGGAAGAGACCTCGTCCAGCTCGTCTGTTTCATCCAGTAGCAAAAACACAGAAGTCAATCGGACGAGCGGTGGCAACGGAGGACTGATGGAGGAGATGAACGCCCTTTTGGCCCGAAGGTCAGACAGAACAAGGACTTTTTTTTTTTTTTATATTATTGTTACCTTTGTTCACCTTGGTTGCTTTGTCAATGAGGTTTGAACCTTTTAATGTACTCCTTCTGTTGTGCGTGTCTTGGCCACCTGAGGGCAGTATAGTACAGAAATGGTCTCACCTTCTTAATGACGGTGCAATATTAGTTTTTACATATTTTCTAATGCATTTTTTTTTTTACTTTCCTAACATGGCGCCTTCTCTTGCTCCTAGAAGAAAAGCAGCATCAGAGAAGCCAGATGACAACCAAAGTGTGAGTGTGCACCTCATAGCCCAATAACAATGATAATTATCATTATTATAATTATTCGTTATTAATCGTTATTATGATAATAAATGGGATCGAAGAAAAGAAAACAATGCGACGTGTGTGTCTTCCTTCAGGACGACCCAAATTATCCCTCACCCAGCACCCGAGGGAGTCAAAACTCTACAGGTGAGCATTTAACATTAGCATCATATTAACCTTTTATTTCATTTTCTTGGAGATGTCACACCAACATGAATGTTTATGTATCTTTTTCAAATAGACGGAGCAAAAAAGCCGTGGGACAGGGCCAACTCTGCGGACAGGGCCATGGCTCCAAGGTGAGAGAAAAAATTTTTTTGTAATGCAGACTCCCATAGAAAATCAATTCAATAATTGCTTTAATGATGACTGTATAGGGTACGGCCTATAGGGAGTGGCGCCGACGGAGATTCGTTAGACATGGATAGAATGAAACAGGTACGCTGACACTTAAAAAACTAAAAATCAAAATAAAGAGATATTTTCTTTGTTTTACAAAAGACTGATTTGTGTACTCCTCTAGGAAATCTTGGAAGAAGTGTTCCGCGAGTTGCACAAAGTGAAGGAAGAAATTATTGACGGTGGGAGCTACTTCAGTTTACGTAAAACCAATCAATGAGTGCCACCTTGACATTTTTTAATTGCAGTATGAGATTAAAGTTGTATAGTTTACAATTATGGGAAAACATTGACCTGCCTCACTGTCATATTTATTTCATCTTTGGTATTTCTTTTCTCCTCCACAGCCATTAGACACGAGCTCAGTCGAGTGAGCACGACATAATGTCAACTATCCGAAGAGGGGGGAGAAGGAATAGGGCCCAAACTGTGACGTCCACTGTGGTGTTGAGGAGTCGCCATAGCCGCCATGTTTTTGCGGCGTGTATTGACTAGAGCGGAGACGTGTGTGTGCGTTTGTGCGTCAAGAGACTGTCTGTTATTTACATTTGTCTCTTTGTTGCCCCTTGGTCTTTGGCCTGAAAGACATGAAAAAAAATCAATATATTCAAATAGTTTTATGGTGTCAAGGAGTTTGTTAAACACTTAAAAAAAAAAAAATCATTGCCCTTACTATCATATTCTTCATTAAACTAATCCCTCATTCATTTTCCATAGCACTTATCCTCAGTAGAGACTGGAGCTATAAACAAGCTAACATGCATGTTTTTGGAATGTGGGAAGAAAACACAGTACACTAACATCATGAAAACTCCTCACAGGCAAGACCAGAGCTTGGATTCGAACCCAGACCCCCAGAACTGTGAAACGGGAATGATTGCTTCAAAATTACTGTGCTGCCCATAAGAAGTGATTACTGTGCATTGAAATACTTTTATTGTCACCAGTGATTTTATACTTATTACCCCTACTGTCATAATTCTTTGAGGGGTTTAGTCTCTAATGAGAATATGATAGTAAAGATTGCACGTTTTCATCAATTTGCTTTTATATCCAAATCGTTCTCATTTTTTAAATTATTTTATTTTACTTTTTTTTTTAACCAAAACAGTAAAATATTGATTTTGACTTACAAGCACTATTTTTTTTAAACACAAATAACACACCAGGATATTTGTGATTATGATGTAAAAAAAAGTTTATTGGCTGCAAAGTATTGTTCATTGTTCTCTTTATGATGACAAATTGCTTCCTTGTTGAAAAACTGAAGAAAAGGGGGAAAATGCACTGTTTTGAAATAAATTCAAATAAAACTTAGATAAATACGGCTGACCTTTCCTTTATGTGAATGTCTTTTATTGCAGTTTTTCTTTCATTGCCTTGATGCCAAACCAAAGAATCTTAAAGATATATATTATAGGTTCTTGGATTTATGTTTAAAAAGCAACAAACAGTGATGTTTGTCAAATTTCAGTGTTTTTGTTTTTTCCTCCAAGATGCACACCGATTTATGTATGTGCATTTAGGTCTATGGGGCAATGTGTGTTTCCCATGTATATATAAATGTATTTAATTTCTGGGATTATTTTTTTAGATTCATACTATAGCATTTCGGTCTTCCATACACTTTTTATGTGCTTCTGTGTGTCAAAGTGTGTTATAGGCAACTTCCGCCTCACGATCCGGATCTCGCGATGTTTCCCCACGTAGGCGCAAAGCGACGACGAGATCTGGCGCGGGACGGAAGAGTGGCGAGAGTTGAAGCCGAAGAAGAAGCAGCGAAGTCGGCCAGAGCGAAAACCGGAGCTGGGGGGGGGGGCGTGTGAAAGTTAACGCGGCGGGTCTCGAAAGCCCGAAACCAGGTGTATAAACGCGGCGTGAATGAGACAGGCAAGCTGGAGGACTTCGACATGGCATCGGGAGAAACCCTGTACATCGGGTCGGACGGCACGGAGATGCCGGCCGAGATCGTAGAGCTCCACGAGATAGAGGTGGAGACCATCCCGGTGGAGACTATCGAGACCACGGTGGTCGGTGGCGAGGACGACGACGAGGATAACGACGATGTACAGCCCATGATAGCGCTCCAGCCGCTGGACGACGACCCGGGCTCCATCCACCACCACCACCACCACCACCAATACCATCACCACCACCATCCAGAGGTTATCCTCGTCCAGACCCGTGAGGAAGTAGTCGGCGGGGATGAGTCCGACTTGCACACGGATGACGGCGGCGGGGGCTTCGAGGACCAGATCCTTATCCCGGTGCCGGCCCCCGGAGTGGAGGACGAGTATATCGAGCAGACGTTAGTGACTGTAGCCGGGAAAAGCTCCATGGGTCGGGTGAAACGAGGAGGCGGCAGTGGCGGCTCGGGCGGGAAGAAAGCGGGCAAAAAGAGCTATATAAGCGGCGTGGAGACCGGAGCGAGGAAATGGGAACAGAAGCAAGTACAAATAAAAACTCTGGAGGGGGAATTCTCCGTAACGATGTGGGCGTCGGGTAAGTTCTGTTAGTTAGCCCAGCTCCGGCTGTCACATCTCGGCTTCACGAGGCCTTCTTGCCAGGGCGTTGTCCTGCTGCTGCATCCGACTAGTTCCTGGAGTGTTCTATCCCATTGCAAAGTAGCGAGCGAAGTCGTGCAGGACTTATAGTTCGACGCAGAAACCTCAAGCAAATGTTTTTGTTTTGACTGGAAGCCATGTTTTAGGTGTTGCTGGGCGCCGCCATATTCCCCGAGTCCTGAGAAGTATGGCGGCGGCCCCCGAAAAAATGGCGACCCTGGCGGGCCCGAGTAACATGGTGCTTGCGGTTCAGTGGCGCTCCGCTAAACACGGTCAAAACGTCACATTTTGCCCGGGTTTTGGGCTAGCCACTGCCCATAATTCCTCACTGCGGTGGTGTTAACACACTAGTCGCGCGTAATTTGACTTAATGGCCATTTTGGGACAAAATATTTTTCGTTAGCTGCTAGCTAACCTCAAAGCGCAGTTAGCCGCTTCGAAGGAACAAATAGGCCTCGATTAGCTATGCCTCGTGTAGTGCAAAAAAAAAAAACGTCATACACATTTTTATTCCCTTAAAGTTTGTATTTTGCTTTGATATTTACACAGAGATATAAACGTCTGTCTTATACACAAGTTTTGGTTTAAGGGCGCTATACTACGGCTATGCTTAGTCTTCTACTGCAGCGTTTACA